>NC_052479.1:9767799-9807648 GCF_009730915.1 Dioscorea cayenensis subsp. rotundata
TAGATGTAAATACTTTCGGGAAACAGTCCAGGTGAAGTTTATCATACACAAAATATATAGGTTTCTCAATGAGAAAATGAAGTTCCGTCGGATTGGTCGAAGTCGCTCCATCTTTAAATGAGTTGTAAAGTTCTTCTAGTTTATGGTTATCTAGTTATATTTTTAATCTTTGTTTAACTCTTTTCTATTATCTTTTAAATATATTACAAATTTGTTTTAATAATTGTCGTCTCCAGTTTAAATTTATCTTTATACTGTTTAACTATTCATATTAGCGTGTAAATTCTCGAAAGTCTCGCCTAAAATATTGATCTTTTTACGTTTTAGTGAAGTGTTGGCGGTGGCGGGTGGCGGGTGATGCGGTATCCGTATGCGTAAGGAATTAGTGGCCGGCGTTAATTCTTGTGTCGCGAGTAACATAAATATCGAACACCCGGTTTGTTGTGATCGGTCGATCTCGGTCGGCTGTCGTTTCACTTTTTCTCGGATATGAAAGCGTCGACACTGCTTGTGGACTTCGCTACCATAAATGGCGAGGAAAGAAACCCTTCCATGGACTAACCACTACTTGCCGTCCTCATCCTCATCCTCCCTATCTCTCCTACTCATCATCGCTTCTTGTGTATGATATTCAGCTGAGTCAGGACGAAAATTCGAAGATCAACTCTATCTTAAAGGATGTCTCAGTGATCTTCCTCGTCTTGAGAATCAATCGGTACGTAATCACGCAACAAGTTAAACTATCTTTTTCTTGCCCAAGTCGAAATTCCTGATAATTGCTGGTCGGAGGATTCTCCGGTGATGGATGACGGGCGAGCAATTAGCAGAGCATTTTCGACTTGGGTAAGAAAAGAAAGTTTTTCACTTATTGCGTGATTCGCGGAGGATTCTCTAGAGGAGGAAGATCATGAAACATCACTTTAAAAACGGAGTTGATATTTATCACGAGAATTGTTCTTACTGGTTTAAGAACCTTTAGATCGGTGTATAAATATTACTACGTGTTTAACTCTCGGGTATCTTGGCTTAAGTCGGACCATGACGCATTGATTAATAGAGCGTTTTTATGAAAGATGTGTTTGCTAACCTTTTTAATGTGTTACGTTCTACGTTGTCTGCGGTTTAAGTTGATGCGCATGTTATGCAACGCCCAGTGAGCATTGAATGTCCGAGATACTTGGTGAAAGTTAAACGGAAATCTTAATAGGCAGAGCGAGTCGACTCGCGGTGTCAGAGGTCGAAAGACATTGTAAATGTTGTAAATGTTGTAAATGTTTTATTTTAAATGAAACAAGCTTATTTGAGTGTGAACTTTGCGATATTTAATCAGATTCTCCATTATAGCGTTTAAATAAACAAAACAAACAAAACTTTATTTGAGTGTCGACTTGTGATAACTTGCGAAATTTAAGCGGAGACATAGTAAAAACAATTTGAGAAACAAAAATGGCATTGTAAAACAAAACAAAAAGTTAAACAATAATCGATTTACTCTTTTAAAAACAATGACAGCGTTGTTTAAGCAAATACGTAAAAGATGTTTAAGCGATGACCCAGAAGTACGCATCTTCAGCGATGTCGGTGAAAGCATTCAATTTAAACAATAACATATATTTTAAAAGCAGTTAAATCACTATATTTAAACGGTTTTACATATTATTTAAATGATATAGAATTTATTTAAAGCAGGTTAACGTTAATTTTAAACACTATATGTATAGGTTTAAACATAAAAAGCTTAGCGTTTAAATAGAGACTCATGATAAGGTGAGAACTTTCATTCGGCGATGACAATATGAGCTTCCTCGTGACGGTGACATATATTTCCTTTTTGCCCTTGGGATGGAGGGAAAAAAATACGCCCAATCACATCACGTCTAGTCTAACCTCTATGCATACAGCTGTACGTTTTTGTTTGCCTTCTCGATTGATGTTTGTTCTTTACATCTTCTTCTTCTTCTTCTTCTTCTTTGTTCTTCTTTTTCATTTGGTTTTGTCTGATTTGGTTTTCGGCCCGATATATTATGGAGAGTTTTTGTGGTATTGCTAGATACTGACGGGGAGAGAAGAGTGCTAATGTTCAGCTCGAGACTTCTTGGGAGTTGGTGTTAGGCTGAGATATGTGGCGATGGGGTCTCGAAGTTTTCCCTTGTCGAGGGTGAAAGTTTATCACCCGATGGATATAAAAAGCGGTTTGTCGATAGAAAAGCGATGTTGACTTCCAGCGGATGTGTCACGTGCACTCCATCTTCAAATGCTGTAGTTGATCTTGTTGTCGAGGAGCAGACAGTGTGCCATTGTCGAATCCTAATGAAAAACGAGTTTTTACTCGATTGTAAGTTCCTTCTCTTTTTATTTGATCCAGGTTGTATGGGTTCATTATTGTTTAAGTATGTCGAGTCAGTTTGGTTAAAATCTTGTACTATTCGTTTAAGTTAATTGTTCAGTTTTGTTTAACTATTTAATTTAACGTTTAAATATTTACTTTATCCTTAAAGCAGATCTATTCTCCGCTTAACATATTGATCTTTTTCATTTTAAGCGAAGTGTTGGCGAGAATCGGATTACTGCGAGCAGCTCCCGTTCAACCCCATGGTGACCACGAGCGGTGTGGGATGTCTTCCTTCCTCGTCGAGATCATTACGAAAGTCTTGTCGTTGGATATCGGACAACGTTTTGGCGGGTGTTGAACATTTCGAGGGGCGTGCTAAAATTTTGCAATCAAAGCGAATTTTGACTTCAAATTCATAAAGAGCGAAAAAAACATCGGTGTGACTGTGGAATCTGTTGCCGATGGTTGTCATTGGCGCCCTTCATGCATCAAAAGAGTATAATAAAAAAATACTTTTGCAAAATCAAGACAATCAACCCGTCGCACACTTGCGGTGGTGGAATAGGTTCGGCGTCACATCCGAGCGTCCAAAAAATGGGTAGCCCTGCGAGGTGATTCGGAAGCTCAAGGACCCAGGCCCTTATCTGAGGCCATCGACATTCGAGAAGGACATGTTGCGGGAACATGGTGTCCACATACCATACAAGCGAGGCTTGGTTGGGGAAAAGAGCATGCGGGTGGTCCTCGGCGAGCGGTGACATCTCCGACTACGACTTGTTGCTTTGGTATGTGGATAAGGTGGGCTGAGACAAACCCGGCGACGTTGCGATCGTGGAAAAGAGACGGTGATCGTTTTAAGCGTGCATTCTTTTTCTTTCGTAGCGTGTATTGTGGGATTCAAGAGGGCTTGCGGGCCATTCTTTGTTTTCTCGATGGTACCCGCCTCCTTGGAAAGTATCGGGGTACACTCTTGGGTGCCACGGGGAAAGATGGAAACAATGGTTTTTCCACGTCGCCTTGGTATAGTCGACAATGAGACCGGCGCCAATTGGACTTGGTTCGTATCAAGTTAGGCGATGCTTTATCATGAGGAAGGAGATTATAATGAGATAATTACCTTCGTGTCGAGACGGGTCGAGGGCCTTGTGAGCGCAATTGCGAGAGTCTTCCCTTCTTCGCCACATGCATCCTGTCTTCGACATTTTGGAGGCCAATTTTATGAAAGCCAATGTCGGACTTGGGAAGGCATTGAGGGAGAGTCTTGGTCTATATGCTTTTCGCATTGCGTGGGCATCCACGGCTAAAGATTCGATGATCACAGTGAATGAGCTGCAGAGCCACCTCACCCGAAGCCCATCCTTTGGTTGATTAATAAATCGGATATGGCACATTAGTCGAATTATCTGTTCGAGAGGTGATCGTTGGGGTGAGATGTATTCAAATGTCGTGGAGTGGATTCGATGCTTGGATCAAAAGAAGCTCGTCATTTACTCGGTGATGAAAAATGGTGGAAACTCCATAAGATCTGCGAATGTTGATTTACACTTAACATTTAGTGTTACCCTTTAAACATGTCCATATTTGTTTAATTAAAATTGTCTGACTTTAAATATTGATTTAATCGTTTAAATATTTACCATACTGTTTAAACAAGTTTATCAATTATGTAACCATCCTTTGTCTTTGTTTAACCTTATTTGTCGAGGGTTCAAGTTGATCGCATGTTATGTAACGGGCGTGAGCAAAGCGAGACAAATGGGAGACCTACTTATGCCCGGGACATACATTCGAAGGTAGAGATAATTGTCGAGGGATAGCCGAAATCTTGCGTGTTGGTCGTTGTGTCGATGATCGATTCTGAAGTGATCGACCCGATCGCGACAACTACGTAGATCTTGCCATCGAGAACTTGTTCATGTCGAAGGTGGCAAGTTTATGGTATCCCTTCAGAACACGCTACTTGCTGCGATAATGCTAGACGGGACACCAACGTTCATCGATTTATTAGTGGCTACTTCACGGTGACAATTACAAAGTAGCGTATAAGGAAGCTATATTCCCATGCACGGCGATGACAAGCCTTGGACGAAATCGTGAGCTTCGTTTTGCGACCGCTTTGTGGCGAGAAGGCGACTGGGCGTCCTAGGCGAAAAGAGGATCGAGTCATGGCGTTTGATGTCATGCGAGTTACATTCGTGCATGCTGCCATGGATCCGGTCACGATCGTAGAATCTTGCTGATGAAGCATATCGCCGAGCTAGGCATTGTAAATAAGGTGACTTCTAAAGAGAAACAATCGAATTGGTGTGCAACTTTTCATATTTAAACTCTTATTCTTTAGAGTGTTATCATTTATTTAAGCAGAGGCAGTGTTATTTTAAACAGAGAAGCGTAATTTTTAAATATTTCAAAGCGATATTTAAGCGGTATATGGTAAATTTAAACAATTAAGCTGAAATGTAAACAATGACACTGTAAATTAAACAATGAAATGGCCGAATGGAATTTAACACTGCTTTTACAATTGAAAAACAAACAAAAATTTACATTTACATATACAAGTCATGTACTTCGAAAACAAAAGACAATGAATTGAATTTGTCCTGGTTTACATTCGAAAACAAAATTGACATTGACATATACAAGTCCTGTTCTTCGACAACAAAATTTAACCCGCTTCTGACGACCCCCCTTTCTCATGGAGGCCGGTTGCCCTCCCCTCCTTAAGTATCACGGGAAACATACTTTAATCTCGGGGTAAGGAGCGTGCATGCTGCGGTAGCAGTAGCTTCTCACCCAAAAGTAATTGCTCGATAAACAGCATGACATAGACGGCGCAATCGACGCTTCCTTGTTTTTGGCGTGGGGTTTCCTTGTCGTGAGCAGTGGGTACTGCGATTGCGCCGACTCGCCGAACTACATATTGACACAAGTGTTGAATAGATTCCGTTGTCGAGATATGCAAGTTGAGATTAAAATGCCGATTAAATAGCAAACACTATTAATCGGACATAATTAAAGAACTTACCATGTCCAACGCGTCTTTTTCGTACCCCGTGCATGAAGAATAATGCATGTATTCTTGTTTATCATTGTCAAGGACGACGACATGGAAGTGGCCATTCATGATTATCGGGAGGATGACAATTTGAACTTCATGCAAGTTCGCGTACGACATCTCCGATCATAGCCATAGTTGTTTTCATGTCGTCGTCCTGCTTTGACATAAAGCAGTCGCCCGGTGGTCTTGTGATGGAGGCTCGCTTCTTGTAAGGATATGGCACTTTGCTTTCGGTGACTTTTTGTATTATGCATACTGAGCGTCCATCACATCATCGTGACCATCTCCTTTCCCCTCAAGCAGAGTGTATAATTTGTCCCGGGTGTGGTCTTGGCGACATCATTCTTCCTACACGCAGTCTTTGAGGTTAAAGCGATAACATATATAATTAGACCATATTCTAAATATTTAAATGATATTATCAATTTTTCAAATGATATTATAAATAATTAAGCGTTAAGTAGATAAATTAAATGATAATATATAAACATTTAAACACTATCATAAAAACTTTTAAACACTATCATAAAAACTTTTAAACACTATCATAAAAACTTTAAACTTACATCCGTCGACGGTTGAGGGAAGATCCTCATCAACTCACTGCTTCGTATTTGTTAAGACAGCGATTAGCCCGACCCATTTTTTTCTTCTTGAACAAAAGACTTTCAGAACCGTCTCGTCCCATTTGTTGATTGGCCTTGATCATCTCTCTCGTTGCTCGGTCGGGGGTCTTCATGAGGCCTTTGTCGTTGAGCCTTGAGCGGTGTTCGGCACGGCGAGCATCTTCCTTCGATGCGGGGGACGGCGGCGAGCATCAGCCGCGAACACATCCTTACATGGTTGTTGTTGTTGTGGGATTGTGTCAGCCCGATGCGGGGACGACGGCGGCAGCATCAACCGCAGACACGTCCTTACATGGTTGTTGTTGTTGTGGGATTGTGTCAGCTTCGATGCGGGGGACGACGACGACATCAACCGGACATACCCTTACATGCTTCTTCTTGTTGTGGGATTGTGTCCTGCTTTCGATGCGATCTTGTCGGCGCAGCAGCGATTCAACGATCTTCTCAGCCGTGGCCAGCAGCGACATCAACGGAGACACACCCTTAGCTTGTTCTTATTCTTCAGCGATTGTGTCCATCTTTGATGCCGCACTCTCGGCAGCCGGTTCCACGGGTCTGGGATTTCGTTAACAAGAGAGTAAAGCGATCTTCTCAACCGCAGCTAGCGGCCATCATCTCTCGATGTCCTCCACCGTCGTAGCCATGTCATCAGCGGTGACGAGACTCGATGCTGACATCGGCAGCCCGATGGTGTTGCTATTGTTTTCATCGTCGGTAGGCGGTGGAGACGAGCGATGTTATTCTCCTCTTTTTCACAAGTCTCTTGAATGTGGCCGTCTTGGAATGGCCACCCCGATGATGATCGTCGTCGTCAAATTCCGACGCCTCGTTCAGTCCGGGTGCTTCATTTCTTTGGAGGGACGGTAGCGATCGATTGTGAGCGTCCTTCCGATTGCCTCAACACGGCGACAAGTCGAGGAAACTCGATCGTCAATATCACGCACGCTGCGTAAGAGTTGCAATGACATCTTCGCCTAATGTCATCGGTGGGGCTGCCACGGTCGGAGGGGCTGCCATGGTCGGGGGGCTGCCATAATTGGGGGACTGTCGTTGTCGTTGTAGGGGGGTTGTTGCAATCTGGCGGGGTAGGGGAGGGCTTCTCCGGCGTCGAGGAATGCGTGCGGCGTGGTGGGGCTGGAAGTAGGAGAGCGGCGTTGGCAGCGCACGATGAGGCGCCTCTCATCTCGCCTTGAGCAAGTGGTTCGGGAGCGATAGCATCCATCTGTCGATTGGCCCCAACAAATATTTTCTTCTTCAGCATTCGCCGGAACCAGCTCAGGAAACTAACATATGTAAACCAAACAATTTCAGTGAAATCATTCAGTTTAAACTATAAAAACTATATTTAAAAGCGAGTTTTTATATATTTAAACATTATAGAATATATTTAAGCGGAGAACAAAATATTTAAACCTTTATGAATTAAATTTTAAAGCGTAAATAATAAAGTTAAACGCTAAATAATAAGTTTAAACATTAAAGACTTACATTAAACATTGTCCATGATTTATTACCTCTTTTTCCTTGACGATGACAAAATCTGGTTTCTACTGATCGCTTGCTTTCGGTAACTCACTTTTCACCGTAGCACGACATCCTTGGGATCTTGCTGAAAGCGGACTTTCTTTCCCGTTTCCGGTCGACTCGTAAAACCATGCGTTAAGCGCGACCGAGCACCCTTAATATACCACTGTGTTGGTCTTCTTCCGTAGCATCTATCTTGCACTTTCGAGCGGTAGCTTGTGGAATGTCCTCCATAAGCCACTTGTGCGTCGCTCTGCGTCCCATGCGTATCGCCTCCATGACGGGTAGATCATCGACATAATCAGCGATCGATTCGGAACCGAGCATGATGTATTTTGGGAAGAGGGGCCCGTACCCACGAGGTACACCATCAGGAGTTTGACAAAATTTTCTTCTTCCCCCCTCTGTCGAACAAGTTGCACAAGAGTGCTCTTGATGGAGTCTCTGTGTCTCTCGTAGGTTTTTGACAAATACCTCCCTTGAACAGCGAGCGGGTTTTATTCTTCTTAAACACGATTGCGTCGCCATCACTAACGCGGACCAAGAACGAGGGCCACATCTTGAGGGCTCGAAACTCGGCGAGCTTTTCCCGATCCACGAATTTATTGGTGCGACCATCGTATCCTTTGCAATAGAGAATCAAGAAGGGCCCTCTCTTGGTATATAGCTTCCAGCTCGATGAATCTGCAAAGCGGTGTCCTTCGGATGATCTCTCGATGTCGAGGGGTCGTGTTATCTTTCAATTCAGCTAAGGTCTCCACTACTGGGTGTCAAATAGCATCGCCCGTTAACTAGGTTGACCGCCATAGTCACAAGCTGCGACAATAACAACACATTCAACATGCGGTATTCACAAATGTTTAAGCGGAAATATAAGATTTTTAAAGCGGTAACCTTGAGTTCTTAAGCAGAGATATCAATTGTTAAACAGAGACCTAGTTTATTAAACAGAGACAACAATACTTAAACAGAGAAAACAAAATTTAAACTGTCACATCTCATTTCTTAAACATAAACCTCATTTGTAAAAGCTAGACCATATCAAATGAAAGGGGAAATGTACATTATAAATATTACACAAATCATAACAATCGAAAAAAACTATTTTCGATAGTGTATCTGAGACGAAAAATGCAAAAACAAAACAAAAACCCTAGCAGAAATTGCCTGCAGACTAACAAAAACCCCAGTAGAAATCCCCTCCGCAGACTTCGATATCTTCCAACAAAAACAGGAGCACAAAACAAAACCGAAAAATCTTTTTTTGTAACAGAATAGTTAACATAAAATCATACTCAATACCTTAGATTGCAAAACCCGATGAAATGCCAACTACTTGCGTGGGACTTCTCCTTGAGATCTGGGTGGAAAGGGAAAAAGTCTGCGATTCGGAGGCTGCGCGTAGAGACAACTCGGAGACGACTTGAAATGGAAAAGCTGAAGACGCGAGTTTGAGAAAAAAACAAAGTAAAGCGACTCCGATGAAATTCATCTCTTGGGGTTACCCTACTGAAACCCCCCCCAACTTCCTCTCATACTCTCGAAAATGGTGCATGCCCACGACTCCCCATGTAAGGGCATTTTCATCCATAAAATTTGAAAATCACTCCGTTGACATCCGTTACATGCTTTGGGGGTTTGAAAAACATAGAGTTAAAAAGGAAGGGATTTTTGGGGATTGCAAAACTAACGGAATGTTTTTGGCAATATTGCAAACTTAGAGGGTTTTTTTGGCAATTTCCACTTTTATTTTTTATCTTGATAATATATTAAGATTTCTTAGTATTATTATGATTTTATCAGGATAAATAGTGAGATTTTCTAGGTTTGGTTTGTGGTTTTCAATAAATCAATCTAACTCCTTTTTTTTCCTTAAATTTAATTTCTTCCGAGATAAATTGCTCTGACTTTGGTTTTATGCTTTTTGCAACAAGCTCACATCTTGTACTCTTTGTTTGGTTGGGATTGGTTTTTCACTTTTTTGGAGGGTTAGCGGGAAATGAGAAGCAATGTGTGTTTAGTTTTAGAGTGAGAAGCAATGTGTGTGTGGTGGGTGGGGTGTTGAAGAGTTTGGAGTTTGGAAGAAGGCATCTCATCACCTCATACCCTGTTCTTTCTAAATTGGGATTTTTTTGGAGGAAGGAAATAATTCTTGACAAAAATACCCTACTAGAATGAGATTTTGGCAATAATATTGTTTCATTTAATTTTCTAATTTCAAATATATAGTTGATGTGAATTATGTTCTATTTAATTTTTTATTTTAAAATATAGAGTTGGTTTTAATTCGAATATTCAATGTGTTGTTCTTTGTTTTTAACTTTTTGCATGTCAGTTTAAAAATTAATAATAATTAAAAAAAATTCGTGCAAAACATATAAAAAGTATAAAATTTGAGTGATCATGGTATTGGTTTAATAATAATAATAATAATAATAATAATAATAATAATAATAATAAATGTTGATTTTAGTTGTCAATGCGTGACCAATTATAAATTCTAATAACCATGACCATAATATACAATCCAAAATTGAGCAAAATATATCCCGTTTGATGACGAATCATGGCTACATCAAAATGCACGCCATAATACATCCTAAAGAATTTGCAAGAATGACCCATCCATATAAATTTGGTATAATCACCAAAATAGTCTTTGTATTTTTCTTTCTCTTCTTTTTTGGTCCCTCTACTCAGAAATGCTCCCTACTATTCCCTTCACTTTTGAAAATGTGTCCAATTAGTTAAAAATGCTCCAAACTAATCCTTCTATTTTTAAAAATGTACTCATTTAGAAAGACTAAGTGGACGCATTTTTAAAAGTAGAGGACTAGTTGGGAGCATTTCTGAGTAAAGAGACCAAAAGAGAAGAGAGAGAAAAATAGAGGGACCAATTAGGGCATTATACCTATATATTTTATACTTGAAGTGATGTCTGTTACATGAATTACTTAATTTAAACATTTAATTGTAATAATTAAATTAATTAATAGTTTATTTAATTTAAATATTTAACTCTAATAATTAAAATGAATAAATGTGAGTTATTAAATTAAAATAATTATAATTAAATTATTTCATAAATGAATAATTCTAGTTGTTATTATAATTCATCATCTTATGCAATACTATTTATTTGGATTAAAGGATATTAGAGGATACAAAAGTAAATTTATCTTCTCTCTTATTTTTTCCATTCCCTATTCTCATTCTTCCCAAACAAACACTGCTTTTGTTTCTATTTACATTCCCCCATTTCTATTCCTTCCATTTTCATTCCCACTATTCTCATTCTTCCATTCCCATTTCGTAAACCAAATGCACCATAATTGTTATTTTTTTATCACTATTTTCACAACAAATGTATTGAAATTTAGCAACATATTCATTGTAGAGCTTATACTAACAATTTTTCACATCAGGAATGTAAGTTTGTGCTTCTGATGAAGGATACATTTTAGCAAAGCAAAATTCAATACCCCTCATTTTGCATCTTGAATCACAAATAGCACAAATCACCCTAATACTTGTCAAATGTAATTTTCACGTTTGCAACCATGTTAAAAATGAAGTTATCTTTATCCTCACTTTCTTGATATTTTCTAACCATACTTCACATGATAAACTTCAATTAAAAACAAGTTTACGGTAAGATACTCATTTCCAGAAATGATATTGGTGATGGAACTAATAACTTGAAGAATTTCACAAACCTTTGCCGCCTTTTTCCCAATCTTCATTGCTTGGACAACATTGACACGTCCGAATATGCGTGTATAAACCGCAAGTGCACGGGTGTCGAAGTAATAATTACCCTGGTGAGTGGGTAGTCGAATCCACAGGGAACGGAAGTATTAGTAATAACCACTTCTCAATTATCTAGTCGGGAATCGGGTTAATATGATGAAGTGAACTAATTGCAAGCAAAAGCAAATGAGTATGCAAGAAATAAAGTAGAAGAGTCTCAATCACTAAGGATGAGGTATTCGAGGCGATGATCCCCCTAAGATCTTCCTTGAAGCTCAAGATTCACTAAATGCTCTACAATCGGAGTCTAATGAGTCGAGGTAATCCAACGATAACCAATCCTTGTCTCCAAGCAAAAAGGCACTAGTCCCCCTCACAAGGTCCCGGTGGAGAAATCGACCAATCTCAACACTTCACACCCTATATGACCGCATTATGCTATAAGGAGACCTAAGAGTGAAACCGATTCCTAAATGTAGATCCAACCCTAATTCCGCGAAGGATCCTAACTCCCCTACAAGGTCCCGGCGGAGAAATCGAGCAATCTCACGCCTCTCACCAAATATGGTTGCAAAGAGAATATGGAATACTGGAGATAGGAAACACTCAATCGAAGGGGAAAGGGGACACTCCTCCATCTCAAGGCTCACCCTCTCAACCCCTCTTTAATCTTGGAAATCTAACTCTAATGGAGACCTCTCACATCAAAGTATTAAATCATGCAATGTAAATCAACCACAAGGATTAACAACACTAGCAAGCAATTAAATCACAAGATTAAAAACTCAAGACAACTCGGATTAACTAGAAGCATTAAGAGAATCAATTCAAAATATAAATCTTAGGGTTCACATGCCCAAATACCCATTAGGGTTTAGCCCTCCATGGGCCCTAGTTACAAAACAATAATGGATACAATGAAAAGCAATAAAACCCATAGAGAAACCCCCTCGAATTGGCTGGATTGGCCTTGATTGGTAGTTCTACGTCTTGAAGGGTTCCTCTCCGAAGCTAGGTCGCCAATGGCTCCCCAAGATGCTATGACGTCGAAGGAACCTATCAAAGTTGGTGAAGAACTCCCTCTCAATTGGCGAAGACCTTCTCCTCAAACCCTAGCCGCCTCTCTCAATGTCTATGCTCAAAGCTCCGCAAAAAGTCCTCTTAGAATCGGCCAAAAGGTGTATTTATAGCCTCACAACGCGTCTGTCACGTGCCCCCACGCGCGCCCGCGTGGGCTGCAGGAATTTCCACGCGGTCGCGCGGAATTTCCGCGCGGGCGCGTGAACAGTAATTCTGTTACAGTAATTCTGCTACAGTAATCCCACTACAGTATTTCTGCTGCACAACGATAAACATTCTCCTCTTAAGGCCACACGATCGGGCACACGATCATATGGTAGGCTATACGGCTTTTCCTTCATCAATGCGTCTTGAAAGGTCTTGAAATCTTTACAAAGAGGAGGAATGTGGAGACATGGCTGCCTTTGTGCCCTTCCATTAATAACTTGGCTTGCAAAAACTATGGAAGTTGGCACACATCTCCTCATACACGAACTCCTCTTGTGTCTTCCAACTTGATTTGTACAAGAACTCCCAATATTATGCCATAATAGCCTATCTTCGCTCCCTTTTGAAATCCCAATGCCTTCACAACCTATATGCATAAAAGAACACCCAATACACGAAATGAGACATAAACCGTATAAAATATGATGCTCAATGTATGTAAAACATGCATAAAAACATGTTCACTCAAGCACTTATCAAACATTCATAGGAGAATCATGATCCTTGTATCTTGGAAACACCTCTCTAAATTATTGTCTAGTAGATAACATATAATAAGTCTAATTCCATCTTGTTTTACAATTAATGACAAACTTTCTATGAGGCAATTGCAATTGTTGTACAATCTTTGAAAACATGATTAATCATTTCTCAGATTGTTTGATGTGGATCAAACTGTCACGGATGTCTTTGATGATCTCAATCTCTTCAAGACCATATTGAACCATAATATTCAAGATGTGGGCCATGCAGCGAACATGAAACATCTTTTCTTCATAAAGCAATTTCTTATAACTCAAAAAATTATCCTTCAAATTTCTAATTGCAACATCATTCTTGGTAGCATTTTCAATCGATATAGTGTAGACCTTATTCTCAATTCCCCACTCCTTGCAACATTTGCGAACACCATCAATAATGTCAATACCATGAAGAGGAGTAGGAAGATACACAAAATTCAAAACACGTTTTTGTAACTTCTAATTATCATCAAGAAAGTGACCTGTCAAAAGCATGTATGCCATTTTTTGAGGTGAGGAAACCCACAAATCTATTGTTAAACTAATCTTGTTAACATTCTTCAACAATAAAAAACAGTCTCTTCTTCTCGTTCTTATGTACTAACATGAAACCTTTCTTAATTGTGAGATGGGAAAACTTTTCCCATTGAGGCATTCTTCTTTGTTGCACAACCTTTATCATCCACGATGGAAAATGGATGTTCACGCATGTGAATTTAGTGGGCAACCTCTTCTCTAATCTTCATCATGTCCAATTTCCCATCCATAATTGCCGGTGCTATGATTGTGCTATCACATTCTTTCTCTGCTATTTGGGAACTGATTGTTTGTTGATTATTTATACAACTCTTCAAATTTTTTGAGAAAAGTGTTGTACAACCACTTGCAAGTATTAAAAGTTTAGTCTTGCACTGAATGTAGTTCATCCTTTTAGACCCATCATCAACATCTTTAAATTCAGCCCACATTGTTGATGTCTTTGCTTTTTTTCTTTGAAGTGCACATTCATCCTCTCTACACTCTCCAGTATTTGTTATTGTTGTTGTTGTGTTGGTGGTGTCATTGGCAGTGATATTGAGAGAGTAATCTTCTTTTGGATTAGTCATGGAAATTGAGAAACATCCTTTGGAGAAATATCCGAAAAATAGTATCAATTGACATTAAGTGAATAAAAAATGTAACTGATATCCATTCATTTAACAAAATATCACAAATGTTTAGCAAAATAGCAAATATTATCAATTTAGCAATTTAGCAAAAATGCAAAATAGTCTACAACTTAGCAAAACAGTCAAGCAACAAGCTATCAATATCCATTCATATACCATTCATTATCCAACAACAATTTAGCAATTCAACAAAAAGATAATAATTAACAAACAACAACACAAATGCACAATATTTCAAAATATTAATTAAAATAATAAAAAAAAGCCTATGGAGCAAGCAAGGGGACGACACTACGTTAGCGATGGAGCAAGCAATGCCAATGAGCGAGCATTGGGAGGGCGGGAGGTGAAGATGAGGCAAGCAAGAAAAAAAGGCGATGGGAGGTGATGCGTGAGGGTGGTCTGCGCAAGCAATGGATAGTAGTGGTGGAGGACAATGTTGCGGTGACCCAGTGGCGGACCCAGGAATTTAGTTCAGCCCGGGCTTAAATAAAAGTTAATATTCTCATATTCGTCACCCTTTAATTTTTTTCGGCGATTAGCTCAACCATGGTCTCTCCTTAGTTCAACCCACGACCAGTGGCGAGAACCAAAAACTCATCGGTAAGGGGGTGTTAAGTCAATTACTTGTCATTGTGATGGATGTTATGAGCAGGTTTCTGAATTTTATTAAAACTTAAAATTTTAGTAATTTTTTTAAATAAGAAAAAAATTTTCATTCTTGAATTTTTACATTTGTCATACCACATTATCAATTTATTTTTCTTAATTATTAAAAAAAATTATAAAGTTTAGAACATTGTTTTTTTTATAATTTTTAAAATTTTCACAATTTTTTTGAGAAAAAAACTTATTTTTAATTACTAAAATTATTAAAAACTTAATATTGTAACCTCTAGGATTTGAACCAGGGTGGGCTCACATCATTCAACTCTCACAAACCACTCAAGCCCATGTCCATTACTTGTTAGCTAGATACAAATAAAATATTATTAAACATTAATATTTGTATAAAAAAATTTATTGGACACGGTTCTTCTAAGGTTTTCCTGTCGGCCAGCCCGGGCTTCAGCCCTGGCTGCCACCCATGTGGGTCCGCCCCTGGGTGACGTATGAAGGGGGTAGTGACAGTAGTAACGGTAGCTGCAATTTAGTAATTTATTCACAAGGGGGTGGCAGCTATTAGTGTTTACTCGCTTTATTTTGGTACAGGTTTTTTAATGCATTTATATATAATAGATTAATATATAAAAAATTATAAACATATACAATAGATTCACTGGTTAATAAAGTAGCTCTGCTCATTTACATCCCTACCAATTGCCCAATCAGAGTGTGGACAAAGAATCCCCGCCAAAGACGAGGAAGCAAATATGAAAAGAATCACCAAAGTGGGGACAAAAAATCCTTGCCAAAAACGAGGAAGCAAATATTAAAAATCTCCCCACCAGTGACCAAAATCTTGGAAGTAGTTTAATTTGGATCAAACCTCTTTAATCTTAAAAAAAAATTAAGCCCCAAAATATGTAAGGTCAAATTTGAGGATTAAGAGAGATTAAACCCCATTCAAACACACCAGTAGTGAACATTTTGAAAGTAACCAAGCATTCCTTTGTCCTATTATGTACTATAATACACTTCTAAAAATAATTTCTTTTCTTTTTGGTGTAATCTGCAAAGTTATAGCATATGGTTTGTAATAGAAATAAAGAAAAACTGATCCACTTCACTCAGATTTCAGTCCACTATATCCTCGCCCACTAAGAGCTTGTTTGGATTAACTTTTGGAAGACCCAGAAATATTTTTTTATAAGTTAAGCACTTCTGGGTTTAAAAAAAATTATTTATATTGGTTTTCTACAAACGAAGCGGTAAAAAGCGAAAAAGCAGTTTTTTTGACGAAACAGTCATGACCGAACTTTATGAAAAAGCTGTTTTTAACTTATTTTTCTACGTTTACGTTTTTTACGACAAAAGTATCTAATATGAAAATATAAAAAGTCATTGACTTTACTCTAGAAACACTTTTTCCGAAAACACTTCTACTAAAATAAAAACAAAACAGTTTTTGATAAGCCAGTCCAAGAAGGCCTAAATCCGCAAATTCAAGCATAACAATCAATCTAACCACCAGGCTGTCAAAGTATCAATATTACAAAAGCTCTACAAGTGTACATGTTCCTGATAGTCACCTTTGAAAAAACTGATTGATTATAAACACATCGAATCTATTTCCCGGTGAGCATTGCAATGAAACAATGTGCATTGCGCAATGTATACCAAAAGAAGGGATGATGACTTCACAAGCTGGTGCACTGAATCAGTTGACTATATATATACAAATCACCCCACTTTCTTTCCTGTTTGTGAGCCCATATGATGTTGGAGATAGATAAACCAAGTCAAAAACTGAATCAAATATTTTTCCAGATGTTGAAATCTGTTGATGAGGCATTATAGTCAATAACATTGTCTTGACAACCCAGGAAGAACGTAGTCCGCTCACGATCAATGTTGATCAAAGCATGTGCAGTACCGCTTGGACTTGCAGTAATTGCCACTTCATCCTTGCCAACTGTGACTTCAGCGTACGCCTTATTTTCATCATGTGTGTTTTCCAACTGCATTTTTTTTCAAGCAAATAAGTCAAAACATTCAAGGCTCATTGACTCCACCATCAAGAATACAATTGCAATATAATCTAAAATGCTTATCAGAACAAGAAGTCATTTAAACTTGCTCTGAATTTTGTAACTGCTCCCCAGATTATAAATGTCTCATTACAGGTATGATGACGGTGATTGCCCCTAACACCACCTGGTCTGATTTCACCAACATGCACCGAGGCACATGATTGTGCTCCACCTAAAGGAAAAAAAATTCCCATTTATAAAATTTAAAAAATTATAACAATCTTCCACTTTATCAGAAGTGAGATATTTAAAGAGACATAATATAAGGAAAGAAAAGAGAAAAAAAAACACAATCTCACATAGAAGATAATTGAATGGTCATGCTATGTCAATAGTAGGGTGAAATCTTTGCAAATATGGGATTGGGATGTGACATTTCAGAACTAAAAGGGAAATATGATCCATAAAAAGCTGATATGGGTAAATATCTTCTGATCATATGCGTATGACATCTGTATATACCACAAAAGTATGCTGTGATTAACGTCAACATATGCACCAATATGAAATTTCTTTAAGTAATAATGGTCATTCCAGCAATAGAAATATATAGAGTAGGTGTAGTATTTCAAATATAAAGCGAGGTCTGGCTTGAGTGTGTACTTGGAGAAAATAACAGTAGGATAAAAAACCAGAAGAAAAATTGATGTTGTTAGCAAATCTTACCAGAAAGATGGGATGATCGTGGAAATAAATAAGGAGAGGGACACTTTAGGCATGCGGAATAAGAAAAAAAAGGAACATTCACAACCATTTTTGTTCTATTTATGGAATGAAAAAAACCACTGTTTTTTCACTCTAATTGAAGCAAGAGGAAATATTTCCTTCAACAATGGATTTGGGTGGGAACAACACCAAACAAGTCCAGATGATGACAAACATTTAATTTACCTGAGGGTAACACAATCTGATCTGACCATTCTATAGGAGCAACCATTATAGAAATACTGGATATTGAGTTGATGCAAAAAAAAAGAAAAAAAGAAATGCAAGAAAGGGCTTGAAACACACACACAAAAAGGAGGATCAATGGTGAGAAGCAGAGGAAAACCACACAGATTATCAAATCCAACCAATTACAGACAATTGAGTCTGCCTATATATGATATATATATACACTTTTCCAGTATAGACTAATGCTATCTTGGTCTAGCTGCTGCTTAACTTTGGGACACTATAGTTACTTGATTAAATAAAATATATAAATGGAAATATGTAAATCTTCAAATTTGTTATTATGCAAGTACTCAAATGTGAATAACACATGACAACTCATCAAGCCAGGTATTGTAAAAAGAAAACCCAAATCAAACCTACACTACCAATTCTATTTCATCAATTAGCTTTCACTAGGTAAAACTCACATCAGAAGGTTAAACTCGATCCTCTGATGTTGAGCAGCCACAATGACAGCCCATATGTTGGAGTTCACGAGCTTAGTGTATTTCCAGTAATCTTAGGACTGTCTCCCATTAACATTAGACATGAAGCATTACCACATTGATGATAATGAGATGCAACCAGGCACATGTGTGATAGTCTGCAATGAAGATGTGACAGTTACCCTAGTAGTCTTTCATCTATAACTATAAGTGTAGTGTCTTTCATTCGAGAATAGAGAATAGTGGATAAAGAATAAGAGGGTAAAAATTGAGTACTATAAGAGAATAAATATGAAATAAACAGCTGTTATCCTTGATCCTTTGTTTTGGTAACAGAGACAAATTATCTCTTATTCTTATGTGGTTATTCTTTTTATGTTTTGGCTGCATTTTTGATGAATGAAGATTATGTTGATTGTTTCTTTCCTTTTTGCCCTTATGGTTATATAAGTAATTGTTCATTGGTGTGCTTATATAGAAGGAAAAAGATTTCTTTTAAGTATCATTTAACATGCTACTATAATCAAATATATTTTTAAGTTATACTATCAATGTTTTTAGAAATTTAACTATTAAAACAATTATTTTTTTATAATTAATTCTTTTAAAATATATTTCAAAACTTAATAATTAATTGTAAAATTTCGTTAATTATTTGCATTTAATAATCCTTTGTAAAATTCTAAAAATACTGCATCATCATCATCAACAAAAACAACTTAATGAACATCATCATCATAATAATAAGAATAATGGCTACAAATGAGGAAGCAAATCAATAAACCTCCACCCCACCACCAAGTATATGACCCCTACAATCAAAATATGAAAAGTTAATCAATAGAGAAGCATATCAGAAATGAAAAAAACACTAACTACAGTGGACTTTGCATTGTTTCAACAGATATAGACATTCACATAAGCGACCAAAAAGCTTTCTTTTACGTTTGTAATTTTTAATTTTTAATTTTTAATTTTAAAAAGCTTCTTCCTAACTATAAATTTAAATACAACTGAAAAGTTACTTCATGCCCCTAATTTTTATGCTTCATCTATCTACCCCAATCGCAAAATGAGAGAAATTGTTAAATTTATTATTATTAATAAAAATAATACTAATATAAACTATTAAGGATATAGTCAAGGAAAGATATTATTGTATAGCCTCATTATTAATGGTATTAAACACTAATTGTAATACTCCTGTCACTAGAATTATTAAATATATATCATTTCAGTTGCTATTATTATTAACATTATTATTATAATGATAATATTATGATTATTGTTACTAATATTATTGTTGCCAATATTCTTATTCTTATTATTATTATTATTAGGCAAATTCCCTCGCTCCACAGTTTTTATAATTTTAGGAGTTTTGAGGAAATATTGTATATACATATACAATGGAAACTCTAATGTTTTAATTAAATATCTTCCTACAATGAAATTGTTGGCATACCTTTTCAAGCAAAACAAAAAATAAAAATAAAAATCCTTTACATGGTTGTAATCGGTTTTGAAAGGTCTCATGGATCTTTATTAAACAAACAAATAAATGCAATTAAAATTTTCAATTATTAATACCATATTCAATAAAAATTAAAACTTAAATGCAATAAAACATATTTAAATTTGTTTCTTGAAACTCTCTGGACGCAAATTATCTACTTAAATAGTATGTATAAATTCTTATTGTTGTTATCATTATTATCATCATTATTAATGATAGTAATCTCAAATTCTAATTAGAATTCTAGTTGTAGCAAAAATTGATAACAAAAATTGGTAAAATTTAGAATTTTAGCAAAGGAAAGACTAAAAAGGGAAGGAATATTATACTTTAAAAGCGGGGAATAAGCTATGCCACTCAAGGATGGATTAGTTATTCATAAAAATTAGACCTTTTATTCCAAAAATGAGGGAGTAGAATAATTCTATTGTCACCTATTCTTATGATGTTTGGCCGTTATATATCTGAATACCAACTTATTCTTTTCTTATTCCTGCTGCAAACAACTACCTAAGTGATACCGTGATTAAATTTGGATGGTATTGGATTAATTGAACAAGTTTAACAAAATTTGCAGGTAGCTATGATTTTTTCCACGATTGGCCAAGCACTATTGGTGATCCATCATGCTAGCATAATGATAAGAAAGGACTTGAATCACAATTCCTTAATAAAAGCCAAGAACTTAAAAAAAAAAAAAAATCTGCTTTCACAGGTGCTGAAATCTGATGGAATGATATGAATCTCAAGGAAGATTGCAGCCCAGCTTTTGCTGATGCCCTGTAGATGTTCCTCCTAAGGGTGATAAATATGCTCTTAGGTCTAGCAACACCTACATCAAAACTTCTTTTTGATTGGACAATAAGTGCCAACAAATGCTTGTTTGGATTGTATCATTTGGACACAAGGGGCTGTAAGAATAACCAAATCATTAAAACCATCATTGGCCAAATGTGGCTGGTCAACTTGAGGATCGCCAAGTAATAGCATTTTTTGGGGAATTATCAAGTCAAAAAGTCTAGCTTAAACCAAACTACCTCAGAAATATCCCTTAGCTCAGACCGACTCTTTTAAAAGTGTTGGCAGTTTTCATGTTTTGGTAACTT
Source organism: Dioscorea cayenensis subsp. rotundata (assembly GCF_009730915.1). Lineage (NCBI taxonomy): Eukaryota > Viridiplantae > Streptophyta > Magnoliopsida > Dioscoreales > Dioscoreaceae > Dioscorea > Dioscorea cayenensis. Next base: position 9,788,767 of record NC_052479.1, read on the forward strand.
GTTCAAGTGAAAAACCCACCCCATTGGGTTATCATTGATCATTGTTATGACTTATGAGTTAAAAACTTAGGCTATTAACCAAACAAACCACAAATTAAACAACCAGAATGACTTCAAAACAGAAACCCTGCACAATCTTGTGTGCCCTCAATGCCCCCTTTAGGATAACTTCAACATGGTGCCTGATCTTCCCTAGATCCAGCTAGTCTTCCTCAAGCAATCTTGCACAACCAAACATTGCTGATACACTAGTCCCTAGATTTCAGCTTTTTCCTCATCTTCTATTTTTCTGGCACTTTTCTATGAGATTTATAGAACTTCATGGCAATTTCAATGGGCATTCTTAACTTAGCTGAAACTGCAACAACGCAGCAATTTCATGTTGCCTTAGTACCTTCTTTCCAATCTTGACAACTAATGTCATTTCAGTAATTTTTACTATTTCCATGCCATCCCCAACAGGTGACTCCTGCCAGAAATTTCTTCTTGGATTTGTTCCCTAAGTGAATTTCTTCACAGGATTCAATTATTTCTGCTCACCCGATGATTTATTGCATTTGTCAAGTGTTGTTGCTAATTTCCAACCTTATTGTGTTTTTATCATAGCACTTCAATACCTTGACTGTAAAAATAGAAGATGCCAAAAATGCATTGAATCATTTCACAAAATGTGCTACTTCTAATAATTTTCATCACTATACTTTTGCTGATTTCATAATAGGCAATATTGAAACCCTATCTGACCAAGCTAAAAGGTTTAATATACAATAGATTGTGATTCCATGTAGCATTTGGTAGCAAAGACAAGACAATATGGAAATGACATAACATCATTCATTAAGACAAAACAAAATTATTGTTCTTGTAAATGTTTGGTCGATCATAGACAAAACAAAAACAAAAGTGACAAGCGACAATAATGTCCTTATCAGATACAAAGATTAAGCACTTCGATGTACCAGTAGCTAGCACGGATAGACTAACATGTGTAGAACTATAGCCACTTATTCATCTAGTACAAGAAGTTCACTTGCCTGTGGATTTATATTCACCACCACAAGTAGGATTGGATATAGTCTTATGAAGCTAATGGTTAGGAACACTTTGTAAGCATTGATTACTCTAAAATGCAGATGATTTTTCAGAAGAGGGGTAAAGATTGTATATTATTTGCACCTATGAACCATGTAGCCAGGAGAACTACGTAGTCAAGGAAGACTGTTAAAGCTGATTTACAATCCTTACCATTGGCCATCCTACAAGAACATTAGGCCATGCCAAAGCTATTTAAGCTCCCTGATGCTACTAGTAAATAAAAAAAGAATATGGAGCTTCTACACTGATTACTAGAAGCACATTGAACAGGTTCCCCGAGTCCTGTGATTGACAACTTGCTAGACAATTTAAGAGTAGCTCGGTTTTTCCACAAAAGATCTATTGGTCTAACACTGTCAAGTTCAAATTCATGCCAGTCGGTTTATGCAATGCACCCACTACTTTCCAAACAGCCATGAACAACATACTCCAACCATTTCTTTGAAGGTTTACGTTCATATTTCTCAAAGATATTCTTATTTATTCCACCAATGGAGGCACTCACATAAAACATCTGAAACAAATACTGAAGATAGTAAAGACCACTCATTTTACATAAAGCCAAGTATGTTTTTGCTCAAGAAGTGGAATACTATAGCCACAAATTTTAAAAGTTGATGACCAAAAGAAAAGTGGCAATGAATTAAGGCTAGTTTCAGTGCCTTAGTTTTTGGTTTTTTATTGACTACAACTTAACTTTTATCAAAAATCATGAGGCAAATCGCCGCGTCATAACCCAATCGTTAGAGCTTAGATTGGTTACACGGGCCATATCGAGGCCCATACACAAACCCTAATATTTCTATATATACTCAGATTCTTTGTCTTAATCGACTGATCCAAATTATTTCTCCCTATTCTCACATAGGTATCGTGAGCACTCAGGCTAGACCCTAGCTGGCCACCCAAAACCCTAGCCACGCTGCCGCTGCCGCCATTCTAAACCCCAACCTTCAACTCTCCGCCGCCACCTCTACCACTAGCCACACATCTCTCTCGTAGTCTCGTTGTTCTACGGGCACCGGTGATGTTCCCCTCACCCCTCACCCGGTGATGCCTTAGTCTCTAGGCTCGAGGATTTATCTGCGTCGTCATGTCTTTGTCTCGGGTATGGTAACGACTCTCCCGTGGTGGTCGAGGAACCGGTCGTGGTGATTCTGGGTAGGGTTTGTGTGCTCTTCCCAGTCGATGGACGGGCCACACCGAGAATCATTGTTGGGATAAGCATGGTCATCCCAGGTAATGGTCATACTAGTCATGTAGTTGGCCGATCCGTCACTCTACTTCCGTGCTCACAGTCGTCACTATCTCTCGTGCTAACTCAGCACGGTTCCAGGACTCTGAGGCACTGATTTCTCATGCCATAGTCTCTTCTCCCATATCCTTAAGTAATGCCTTTCTTGCTTCCGTGACGCTCTCGGATTATCGACTTTCGGGACCTCCTCTCACACTGACAGGGACAAAAATCTTTTTCAAAAATCTCTCATCTATTTTTCGCTCCGTGGCAATTACTGCATGGACGATCTTGCTTAGTGTCCCGAGAAGGAGTCAGTGCGAGGCTTCCTCTCAACTTAAACTAACTCGATGTTCTTTTTTGTACTTGATTTTCCTGTCAACTTATGATCTGTTTCTGCGATCACTAAATGATTGAATTGTAGTGTTACTCCCTTTTCACCGCACTTTTCGTGATCTCGCGACGGGAAGAGAATTGGTTTAGGATGCATCGTGGTGACAACGTGTATACGCTGGAGTGTGATGATATTCCTTGTGGTTCGGCAGTCGCTTCATTTCTCGGACACCCGAGTCATCACTCATATGGCATCGTAGATCGGGTCATCCTTCTCTTAGTCGCTCTTTAGCGTGCTTCTGCCTTCGAATTCGGTCGAGTCATTTCAACGTGAGTCGGTCGAGCTGGGTAAGCATCATCGCACTACCTTTAATCGTTTTACTCTAGTGTCTAGTCATCGTCATTTCGATCTAGTTCATTGATGATGTTTTGGGGACCTTCTAGAGTCGCTGGGCTCATTTCAGTCATCATTACTATGTTGTGTTTGTTGGATGATTTTTTCCCGAGTGTCATGGGTATATTTGTTAAAAGACCGTCGATCTCTTGTTGATGTCCTTAAAACATTTATTTTGGAAGTACAAAATCAATTTTCCACTATTATCAAATGTCTTCGTACTGATAATGTTTTAGAATTTGTATTTTCTGCTGTAAATTCTTTATGTGCATCCTTTGGGATTATTCATCAAACCACCTGTCCACACACTCTCGCCAGAACGGGGTCACTGAATCTAAAGCATCACACATCTTAGATGTTGCACACTCTCTTAAGCTGAGCGTAATGTCCCTAGGTATTTACTGGTCTCGATGCTATCTTAACTGCAGATATCTTATTAATCGATGCTTTCGCACCCCTAGGGAGAGGTCCCCTCACGCCGCCTTTCACACGACAATCGAGTTGTTTCGCTTGTCTCCCTCGTGTTTTTGGTCGTGTTGGTTTTGTTCGGATTTAACTCGGTTTTGGATGAGTTACGCCCGCTGCTGCTTAAATGTGTCTGCCAAATATTCCCGACCCAACGTGGATATCGTTTGTACCACCCGACTAGCTCGAGTACCATGTGTCTATGGATGTCACGCTTTTTGAGTCTCAATCTTTTTGTCGACTCGGGTTCCTCATGATTTGTTAACACGTCAGTCGATATTGCTCTCCCTATTCCCTTTTGCTCACTCCACCTACGCAGCGCCTAGTGTGACGCCTCCTCTAGTAGATCCAAATGATGGCTGTTTTGGACAAGTTTATCATAATCGCCAACACTGTACTCACCGCTGATTCACCTCCCTCCGATCGCCTCCCTGATGATGCAGACTGCCTCGATCTTCCCATTGCCTTTCGCAAAGGTATCCGTTCTTGTACCAAACATCACATCTCACTTTTTGTTTCTCATGTAAACTTCACCCGTCCTTCCGCACATTTGCTCTTTCCTTGTCTCGTCCGAGTCGATCCTCGAGAACTACCCGGATCGCACGTCTGCTTCCCACAATGGCGTAAGGCAAATGACGAGGAAATGGAAGCCTTGAGATCTCGCAGTACATCGGAGCTCGCGCTCTCGCCCTCGGCCGATACCAAAGCCATCTGTCGATGGGTCTTCTCTATCAAGCACTAAGCTGATGGTACAATTGATCGCTACAAAGCCCAGTTGGTGGCCGTGGTTTTACTCAAACTTATACTGTTGATTATGCTGAGACTTTTTCATCGGTTGCTCATCTGAATTCCATTCACATTCAACTATCGGTAGCTATGAATCAATCATGTGCACTCGCTAACCTCGATGTAAAGAACGCCTTTCTACGGAGACTTAGTCTGAGATGATGTTTACGGAGCAACCTCCGGAGTATGTCGCTCGTGTGAGAATGTAGATTACCAGCTCAAGAAAGCGATCTATGGTCTAAAACAAAGTCCTCGTGCATGGTTTGAATAGTTTAGTGTAATTGCATAGTCAGATGGTTTTCGAGGTGCATGCGGATCTCTCCGTGTTCTATAAGAACACTTCATCCTGATGTGTTGTACTTGCGTGTATATGTCAATGATATCTTGTCGACGGGTAGCGATTATCGTGGGGCATTCAGAGAACTAAGGAGCATTTAATCGAAGTATTTCGCTACGAGACATGGACGCACCCTGCATACTTCCTTAGTATTGAGCTCGCATGTACCAAAGGAGACATGTATGCTTTTTACAACAGAAAGTATGTGTTGGACTTACTTGAGGAGACTGGTTTATTAGGTTGTAAACCAGAGAGTACACCTATTGAGCTGTCACCACCCTTCTGGGAGACATCAACACCAACTCTCAAAGATCCAGTCTAATCACAGACGCTTTGATCGCATGCTCATTTATCTAACAATTACCGTCCCGATATATCTTACGTCACTGGACTCTTGAGTCGGCTTTTTATGCATGAGCCACGAGAAGTTCACATCGAGCAAGGTGCTCCGAGGCGTTTGCATATGTTAAAAAGAGCTCCCAGCAGGCCTTCTATAAGAATCATGGTCACCCTAGACATGCAGACCCTATTCTGACTCAAAGGTTATCGCCGCGATGTAGGTGACGAGTAAAGTCTACGGCCGTTTTTTCTACGTAGGTGGAAACTCTGGTTACTTGGCGAAGCAAGGCTGAATGTGGTTTCAAAATCGAAAAGTCAAGCAGTAGCATGTGTCACCAGGCATGCATACACAGTGAGATGGTTTGGGTGTAGTCTCTTCTATTTGAGTTAGGATTCCCCATCACGATACCTATACAGATGTTATGTGATATGGTATCAAGCATGTGGAGGTTCATTGTCACTATATTCGTGATATGGTATTAAAGGGAGTCATCTCTACACCATATACCCAGTCATCTGAGCAACTGGCGAATATCTTCACCAAGGGTTTAAGTGTTAAAGTTTTTAGTAATCTATGTAACAAGCTGGGCATGTTCGATATATAAGCTCCAGCTTGAGGGGGAGTGTTAGAGCTTAGATTGGTTAATGGGCCATATTAGGCCCATACACAAACCCTAATATTTCTCTATATATACTATTGTATTCTTTTCTTAATTGATATCCAAATTATTTCTCTTATTCTCACACCAACATTTGGTGAAAGGATATTGCACTCGTCAAAGGAGATCATGTCAGCCTTTCAGGCTCTTAAAAAGTCACATCAATCATCCTGATACTGGCCATGCCAAACTTTGATGTCACGTTCGGTGTGCACTCCAAAGTGAGCAGTATTGCGATATGAATAGTATTAAAATCGGACAATGTTTAGGCTGTTTATCGAAAGTATTATGTTTAATGAATAAATGGAATATCTATGCTAAGAAGATATTAAAAATCATTACGACGGTTCAAGTATGGCGGCCCTATTTGCTTGGCCAACAATTTTGGAATGTCACCGATCAACACCACCCAAACATCTTTGACAGCAATGGATTATTACCTCCAAAAACCAAAGTGAGTTGTCAAGCTACTGGGATTTTAATATGAAATTAAATGCCATCCCAAAAGAAAAATAAAGTCACAGATGCCTTGTCAAGGTGTTGAGACAATAATCCATTAACAACAATTTCAGGGTCCATTTGGAGAATCTGTGCTAAGATTAAAGTTGTTAACGTGGTGAATGCCCAGTCCAAGAAACACTGACAAAACTAAAAGCCGACTTAACTATTCTTCCCCAGTATAAAGCTTGGCTTCTTTATTAAAAGGAGAGTTATCGTGCCTAAGCAAGGAGCTACACTCATGTAACTTGTATGCCAGTTCCATGGTTTTGTTGAGGGTGGACATTAGGAGGAACACCATACTTGAATGTGAATCTCTCCAAATTTCGATCGGTCAGGACTCCAACAAGATACACTACCAAATGCCAAGGAATGGGATATTTGCTAAGCTTGGAAGCAGGATTCCTAGAAGCCTGATGGTTTACTCCAACCATTGCTGATCTCTAAACAAATTTCAGAGGATGTTTCCATGAGCTTCATTAGGGGCCCCCAAATTGAAAAAGGCTATATCTGATAAACTTTGCTTTCATTGAAATTCTCCCATTCTCTTTCGATTTCCATCAATAAATAGATGAATATACAGTAATCATAGGCTGATTCTTAGTGATCTAGGCTGATTTTTCTCTATCTACAACTAATCAATCTAAGGCTGATTTCTCTAATCAATCTAATAATGTAAAGATACAAAATCAGTATGCTGTACAAATTTGTTTATATATGGCAATAAATATTTGCTATATATAGTAACATCCCCCCTCAAATTGATGCTGGTGGATCAACAAGCATCAATTTGCCAATAAGAAAGTGATGACGCCGTCTAGTAAGAGACTTGGTAAACACATCAGCTATCTGCAAAGCTGTGGAAACTGAGGAAGAGAAATGATGCCAGTATTTACAGCTTCTTGAATATGATAGCAATCTACTTCAATGTGCTTATTGCGCTCATGGAAAATTGGATTAGTCGCAATTTGAATAGCACTTGTATTATCTGCATGGAGAGAAATTGGATCTGATTGAGAAAATCCAAATTCATTCAACAACCCCCTAAGCCAAGTAATCTCTGAGCATGCAGCAGACAGCCCGATATTCAGATTCAGTAGAAGATTTGGATACTCGATCTTGTTTCTTACTCTTCCATGATATCAAAGAATCTCCAAGGAACATACACCAACCTGTGATAGATCGACGAGTATTTGGACATTTAGCCCAATCGGCATCACTAAAAGCACCAAGGCGCATAGAAGTCCCAGCAGGAAAGAATAAACCATGACATGGAGTGCCTTTGAGATATCTTATGATACGATGTACTGCAGCCAAGTGAAGATGACGTGGGGAGTGCATAAACTGACTGACTTGTTGAACAACAAACGAAATGTTAGGTTTGGTAATAGTTAGGTAGTTTAAGTTGTCCACTATCTGTCGATACAGAGAAGGATCAACAAGTGGTTCTCCCTCTTCTTTGTGAAACTTGACATTCACTCTAAAGGAGTATCAACCAAAGAAGAATTCTGAAGACCAGCCAAAGCAACCAAATCTTGAGTATATTTATGCTGATTTAGGAATATGCCTGAGGAGTCACAATGAACTTCCTACCCCAAAAAGTATGCCAGACGACCAAGATCTTTCATATGAAATAATTCGTGAAGATGTTGCTGAAACCGAGCAATTAATGAAGAATTCGTTCCTGTTATAACAATATCATCAACCAAAGGAAGAACAATTCCAGTAGAAGTTTTATGAAGAAATAAAAAAGAGTCAAATTGACTTTGCACAAACTTAAACTGAAGCAAAGTAGATCGAAACTTCTCAAACCATGCACGGGGAGCTTGTTTTAAGCCATATAAAGAGCGATTCAATTAACAAACTTCTGAAGTAGAAGAGGAAAATAAACCCGGAGGAGGAGTCATGTAGATATCCTCTTTGAGATCACCATGGAGAAAAGCATTTTTTACATCCATTTGTTGAAGTGACCAGCCCTGTGAGGCAGCAATAGCAATAATTGTTCGCACAGTAGTCATTTTAGCCACAGGAGCATATGTCTCTTCATAGTCCACTCCATACTCTTGCCGATTACAAAGAGCAACCAACCTAGCTTTATAGCGCTCGACTCCCATTAGAATGAATTTTCACAAAATAAACCCATTTACATCCAATAGGCTTAACTTTGGGTGAACATGGAACAATGTCCCAAGTATGGTTTTCTTGAAGAGCTTGAAGTTCCATTTGCATTGCATGTTGCCAACTCTCATGCTTAACTGCCGCAGAGTAAGAAGATGGAACCGAAATAGATGATAAAACAGTGCTAAAGGATGTATGGTAAGAGCCATACCGATCAGGAGGACGGAATACTCTGGCAGAGCGTCTCACGATAGGTAGTGCAGGATTAGATGGCGGATCAGGATGACGAAGGGGTGCTAGTGCAAGGCGTCGTTTATAAACATGCCTAGGCATGAACCGTTTAGAAGAGGAAGATAAGTCATCAAAACTAGGAAGAAAAGCGATATCATGAAATGACTAATCATAAGTTGAGAAAAAAAAATAATTTTCATAGAAAACAACATTACAAGAAACACGGAGCTTTTTAGAGGCAGCATCATAGCAAACAAAACATTCGTGGTTTGTACTATATCCCAAAAAGACACATTTAACAGATTGAGCAGAAAGTTTATGACGTTCATGAGGAAGCAAATGAACAAAACAAACACAACCAAAAGTATGCAAATGCCCATATTTAAAATGGTGTTGATATAGACGAAAATAAGGAGACTCAAGGTGTAAGACTTGAGAAAGAAGTCTGTTAATAAGATAAACTGCTGTAGATAAAGCTTCTACCCAAAATTGAGGTGGAACAGAAGATTCAATTAACAAAGTACAAGTAACTTCTAAGAGATGACGATTTTTTCTCTCTGCCACACCATTCTGTTGGGGTGTGTGTGTGGACAAGAGCGTTGTAAGAGAATACCTTTTTCATTCAAAAATTGATAAAATGCAGTAGACATGTATACCCCACCAGAATCCGATCGAAGAACTTTAATAACAGCTGAAAAATGAGTTTCAACATATGCAACAAAAGTCTTGAAGACTAAAAAGACCTTAGATTTTGAATGAAGAAAATAAATCCAAGTAAACCGGCTATAGTCGTCAATAAAGGTCACAAAGTATTTATAATATGCATGAGAAATAACAGGTGTGATTCCCTATACATCACTATGAATAATATCAAAGCATTTAATTGCACGACTATCGACAAGAGGAAAAGAATATTACTTTTTCCCAATTTACAAGTGGAACAATCAAAAGAAAGACTTGAAAATTGATCTTTATTGCCTAATAAACCAGAAGCCAACAAAGAAGACAATATAGTAGCATTAGGATGTCCTAAACGTTTATGCCAAACTTCACTTTTATTAACAACTGAACAAGCTAAAGAAGCATTGCTAGGAATAGAAATATGCAGAGAAAACAAGCGCCCTACTTTAGGCCCCTTCGCAATCACCGTCTTTGACACCCGATCCTGCACAAAACAACCATCACGAGAAAAATATACATCATAATTATTGTCTACCAATTGACCTACTGAAAGAAGATTATTAGAAAGCCCAAGTGATATGAAAGCATTGTTGAAAATTGGAGTAATATCACCAATAGCAATGATAGGCAAACTGTTTCCATTAGCAACATGAATATATTCTTAGCCATGACAGGGACGGACATTTTTAGCAAACTAGTAGAACTAGTCATATGATTTGATGCACCAGAATCAACAAGCCAAGACTTTGATAAAAAATTATTGTTACCATGAAGGCCAAGAGCTGAGAGGGCTGAAATTATCATCTCTGCCTGTAATCGCTTCGAGAGTAATAATAGTTGATTAAGCATTTTGATTGATTGCTGACATAATTGAGGGCCCAGTCCAAATCTGATCAATGGAAGAATTTCCAATATTTGCTTGAAAAGCAATCGTCCGGCAATTTTGAGGACGTATTGAACAATCTTTGATGATATATCCTTGTTTTTTTGCAATAGTTGCAAAGTTTCTTGGTACAATTTGCGACAATATGTCCATAATTCTTACAACTGAAACACTGAACCTTACTCATGTCTCTATCCTTGCTTTTTCCATGAGACAAAAATGCCACATGTGTTACAGTAATTTTCTCCTGTTCAAGGGTGGTTTGTGTAAGTAGACGTTGCTTTCTTCACGAAGCAATTCACTGAAGCATACATCCAAGGTAGGAGGAGGATGACGATTCATCAAACTAGAATGAGCATTCTCAAAGTCTGATCGTAATTTCATCAAAAATTGATCTCGCTTGCTAATCTCATGAACTGCTAATACATTTGCGAGGGAATCTCTAAACACTGTAGCACAAACTATATCAGAAAATTCAGCCCATAAATTTTGAAAACTAGAAAAATAATCCTGAATAGATAGACTCTCCTGTGTATAACTTGCAATCTCACACTCCAACTGAAATCTCCTGGCTGAATTAGTTTGATTATAAAGCTTTTTCAAGTATTCCCACATTGTTTGAGCAATTTTATAAGGGCGCAAATTAAGAATTATTTGAGAATCACATGACCCAATAATCGAAGACATCACCCTAGCATCTTTTATCCTCCATTGAGCCAATTGCGTAACATCTATTAGGGTTGGATCAGTGCCATCAATATGTCCCCACAACTGTTTACCAGTAACATATAATCGAAATTGAAATTCACATGCTGAATAGTTTTTTCCCATAAATTTCACACAAAATCCAGAATTGTTACTTGCCATTTCAACACACAACAATCCAGAATTAACACCAAAAATGGAGATAAAGCGCCCCAAAATGACTAAAATAAGAAGATTACCGTAATGTCGACCACTCTCCACCTAAACTTGATCCTCAGACCTCAGCTATAAAAGTCACACCAATGAAAACTTAAAAATATGCAATAGCCTGCAACTCCAATGACACCAAGAACAACCAAGAATTCCAAAACTCTAGAAACTGAGCTCTGATACCATGATAAACTTTGCTTTCATTTAAATTCTCCCCTTCTCTTTCAATTTCCATCAATAAATAGATGAATATACAGTAATCATAGGCTGATTCTTAGTGATCTAGGCTGATTTCTCTCTATCTACAGCTAATCAATCTAAGGCTGATTTCTCTAATCAATCTAATAATGTAAAGATACAAAATCAGTATGTTGTACAAAATTTGTTTATATATGGCAACAAATATTTTGCTATATATAGTCACAATATCATCATTCTATTCATCATTGACAACTTAAGTGAATATGTTTATTCACATCCCTTTCTTACCAATATGATATAGGTCATAGTTAAGGTATGTATTGACAATGTTATGGATTGCATGCAACACTGCAACCATTTTAGGAGATTTATACGCAAAGTTTTGACTTAAAAAAGAGGGAAAGCTTTTGTTGCTTATCATTCGATCTTTTCATTAATGTTTGGTTTAAGAGGTTGGTGAAAGAAGTGGATTTTTGGCTTTATGGGTTGCTAATAGCTTCTTGTCAACCACTCGCAAAGGTTTTCAAAAACCAAGGCATTTCCCATCTCGTGAGGTGAGGCCGTAAGCCCTCGAGGCGTATCGAGGCATAAGCCTTAATTTTTTTTGGATTAAATGTAATAAAATTGTCTACAAAGTACAAAAACATTACTAATTATTCCTAATTTTCATTATTCCATAATCAAACTCACAAGATTAACATAACTTTTAAATTATAAATCTAAACTTGTAACATAACAATCCATCAAAACATAAATTATGTAAAATGTTAACTATATAACAAAACATAATAATCCATCCAAATACAAATTATGTTAAAACTTAAAAGTTAACTATATAACAAAAAACATCATTTTTGGAATACAACAAAAACTAAAAACAACATATTAATATTTCTTTAATATAAAAACATTACCAATTATTCCTAATTTTAATTATTTCATAGTCAAAATCACAAGAATAATAAACTCTTAACAAGATGTTGCATCACAATGTTTTTAATTTTTAATTATAATATATAAATAATTGTTTTACAAAAAGTGTGATTTTGATTGATTGAGAATATGTGCATTTTTTATATTAAAAGAAGGACAATGGTACGGCTTATTGCGCTTTGTGTAAGTATCTTTGACAGTTGTTGTTGAAAAATTTAAACACACTTTTGATTGTTTTGTGATTTGCAGAGGTGTACGCGACTAAGCGCATTGAGGCATTACGCCTTAGTGCTTAGGCCTTTTAATCGAGGGCTTAAGCTCATAATCAACCTGAAAGGCGGCGGCTTTGAAGCTTCTCGATTTGCGCCCGCCTCAGTATGCCGAAAGCACAGTCATACTTGAATGATTTTTAAAACCAGGACCACTCATGCAATTTCAATCATCCCTTGTTGATTATTTGGTTAGAATATCCGAACTTACACCACTAAATTCAATTTAAGCCAGTCCATGAAAACTCCCAACATAGGTGATTCAATCCAATTATGTATGCAATTCATAAAGCATTCAAATTTGCATATGCACTCTCAAGTTAGTCTTCCTTGTGGTTTTGATTGTAGTCAAGGCATATTAATCAATAAGACAAATGCATCAAACCTTTTTGTGTTCTCTATCTCAATTCTTGCCATGGAATGCCATGCTTCACGCCTTCCATGTCTTTGGGAGTATCGTTGCCACCATTGGTGGGCCTTACTATTTAAATAATAGGTGGTTCATTGAACTTTCTTATGTTACAGAGTGTGATAGAAAGCAAAATATTGGCATCCTTTAGTAATCCGAATTTCCTAAGTCTTTGCCTTCAAAAAGTAAGGAAGTTAAATTCGGAGGTTTTGGGTTCAAGATACTTCTCTTTGCCAAGGTTGCTCTCAGCCTACGGGCTACTCTCGCAGAGCTTTTTTCCCGCTTTATCAAATTCGAGGGCCTGGGTTGTCACTCATTATGGCCTCATCGATTAAGCGGTGGTTTGTTTACAACCCGCATGAAGGTTGTTTTCCAACAATTTCCTCGACTTGCCCGTACTCTTCTCTCTTAGAGTGTCTTTTCTTAAGCATAGACATTCGTTGACTCATTATAGTGTGAACTTGCAAGGCTTCGGACAATAGAGCGTAAAAGCCATGTGTACTGCCTCTAATGGCCTCTTGTCACGCTTAATTGTATAGTTTCCATCACGAGCTAGAATCAGTGCTCCACTCTACAAGTCGATCCCACCTCCAAAGCTTGAACTAGGAACCTAATTGCACATCTTAGGTCCTTGTCAGGAGGATGCACATTTAATTCCTATAATTGCGATAGCTAATGACTAATGTAGATAGTTGGTACATGGAAAAATCTACTCTTACTACGATTCCAAAAGTGCGTAACTACCGAAGGAAGCAACGATGTTTGGGAGCCCTTGTTGAGATTGGCCCGAGCGTGTCAAGCAGCAAGTAGCTCATACCACAAAACAAGATCAATGTGGCTTTATTGTTAATAGGAAATATGAAACTTCTGATAGCAATGACATTACTTGAAAAGGTCGAAAGGGCAGAAACAACATTAGAGTCTTTCTCGTTTTAATAGCCAAAAGCTGCGTATGGTCGCTCAAAATTCTACGATCTGTCTGTTTCTCCTAATGATTAAATCTGGAAATATTATATGTGGTTGTATGATAGAAGTGTAATGGGTTTATATATAGGCGTGAGGGGTTGAGCAGCTGAGTCTTGAGGCTTTTTGGTGCCAAGGCCACTGCTTGCATCTCGGCCTGTAAGACCCACTAATTGCATCTCAAAATATAAAAATCTAACATGGTATTAGAAAATACGAGGTGGGCCGATATATATTCTGGCACAAGTGGTGTCTGAGTCCATGTGTGTGTGCCTCTGAAAGCATGAGTGGTGCCGATCGTAGTGTGTAGCGACCTCCATATGTGTGCAGAGTTCTCTGCAAGACCGCAGTGGTATACTCTGAGAGTCGTGGTAAGCACCTCACCGGGTACAAAATAGAGTGCTGAGGCAAAGTTTGGCCAGGAGTTGAGAGCTTGAGGGAGGGTGTTGGAAGCATGTATACTGGCGTCGGTTTGTGTGATAGAAGTGTAATGGGTTTATCATAAGTATAGGGGTTGGCCAGCTAAGTCTTGAGACTGGTGTAAGACTCTCTACGCATATAGAGCCCGTATAGAGGGCCCACTAGTCCAAAACATAAAATCAGCAAGAATATGGGCGCCAGATATTATTTTTAACTCTCTAATTGGGATATCAACTCCGATGATTATTTCTTTCCGTTATCATCATATTACTATTTTGTTAGGCCTTGTAATGAGTTCTCTTGTTGACCTTTAAGCCATGTTCAACAATGGAACAGTTGCTAAGCCTAGTTATGAATAAAGCAATCAAAATTTAGATGCATATACAGCTTTTGATACAATTTATCAATACTCGGTGAGTACTAAAGCTTGTGACGCTTGTCAGCTAGATGCATGATAACATTTTGTTTACTAGCAGTTGTATTATTCATTTAAGTGATATCTTCAATCTTTAATACTTAAATAACAAAAAGCGTTACCCTTTTGATGCGGCTTTCATACCGTTTTGTGGAAATGGATAACTGAGAAAATCCAGTCTTCTCTCAGTGCAACCATCCTATAAGGTTGGAAAGAAAGGAACATTCAATAAATCCAATAAAGACCAAAAATTATATTAGTACTAGCTGAATATGTATGAATTTAACGTTAAACCTCAATCTTCTATTTGACATTTTCTTAATTAATCATCAGAATATCTGCATAGTTTTCAATCTAGATTAGTTCATGGACACCATCAAAGTTCTAAATTATTAGGTATCATCAGAAGATGCGAAATATGGACAAGAAAGCGGTCACGAAAATAAGGGCCTAGAAATATATTGCCTAAACCAAATGCTGATCCAGAATATTGTCAACTTTTGATGTTTTGCTATGAAAAAAGTTAAATATGGTGACAATGTCACAATCCAAGGTTCATTAGTTCCACTTGATATGACTCCTTCAATGATATCAGGGCATCATGTTCCAATTAAATATCATCCTAAATCCTTTCAAAAGAAAAAGCCAAGAAAAAGATGAGGCACCTTGATATGCCAAACATTGAGGAGAGATGTATCGACAAAAATAAATTGCCCAATAAATATTGATGAATGTAACTGTCAGAGAATGCCACATAATAAATAATGTACAAATAAGAACTCACATGATGCTTGGAATTTTGTAAATGGAACTCAAAAAGTTGAACTAAACATGTAAATTTCATTTTTAAGGTTAGTGCTGCTTCTAACAATCAATGTACAAATTTGAGAGGTACTTCCTCTAGAGACCATTCTTATAATCTTAAAAACCACATAGACCTGTGCACACAGTGACAACATATGATCACGTGCTGACAACAATTTTTAATTGAAAGATCATTTGAGACTCTATAAATTAATATTAGAAAACATGAGAAAAGCTTTTCATTATGGTTCTGAAAAATTACTAGAACTTAATAATGAAAATTCACTCACAAGAATTCTTTCCCAAAATCAGTTGAAAATTTGCAAGCAGAAAAATGCATGTTACAATGCAACACTTCAAGTTAAAGTTAATTATCAATCAAACAGATTCCTTCTTTTTCTACATGTCTATGAGCTAATCCCTCTAGAAAAATAAAATAAAGATGAATTTCAAGAGCGAAACACTACAAAGAGTGGGAAAACAAAAGCTCGTCTGACATGAGGATAAACAAAAAGCATAATGACGGAGACATGGGATCAAATTCATCAGCAATTGGGAGCACATACTTACTGACCTTGAATGCCTGCCGCTCGTGCGCGGAGACCAGGATCAGCCATCACCGCAGCGGTCCTATGGCAATCTTGGAAGGAGGGAAAGTCGAGGGGGCGCTGGACCGAGATCAGATTGGTGGCTATGGCAACTGTAATCTCAGAGCTGCCGTGTTGGGAGCCAGAGAGGGGATGAAGGAGAGAGGAGAAGCTGGGGATGGTGCTGGGAGATCGGAGGAGAGCCACTTGGGTGAGGAGGACGAAAATAGAAGGAGGAGAATAGGGAAGGCGTGGGGCTGGCAGAAGGGTTGGGAGGGCGATTGAAAGCAGGTTGATGAGGAGAGAACAAGGGAGGCGAGAGGCGAGGAAAATGGAGGAGGTTAGGCCGTGTCGCCATTGTGTGCTTCAACTGGAGGGTGGTTACTTCTTGGGTTCGCCATGGCTGGAAAAGAGACGCAGCTCTCTTCCCTCCGCCTCAGTTAGTGTTCACCGATATTGTTATCAGATGGAGAAAAATGGGAAATTTTCATATAGGACGCTGAAAAAGTCTATTTAATAGCAGGGCTACGCGATCCCTGTTTCAATTTTATTGGCTAAATTTTCAGTCATTAAATTTAATTCATTTTTACTATTATCATGGAATTTTAATTTACACAATATATAATTCAACACTTAACAGATTCCATCTTCAATAAATTAAAGTTTTTAAACTAAACTGATACGAAACATTTATAAATCTAGTCGGTGGAGACGTATTATTAAGTGTGGAGATTAATGGTATCAAGCAAAAAACCACATCAATCATTTGGATCAATCTTAATTTATTAAATTGAAATCGAATTAAAGTTGAGTGATGAAATGTCTAATTAGTTAGATGTCCAGTAAGAAATGGAATTAAAGTTTAGTGATTCTTAAAAGATTCTTAAAGCCAAAAAACTTTTAAAATTAGTAAAGAATTATGTTAGAAATATTGTCAAACACTCTGGGGAGAATTTTACTGAATAAATTTTAAAAATGTTGACCGTTATTTACTATATTCATAAAAGATAAAATTATGAAAAACAAAGAATAAAACTATCTCCATAGGCCTCTCAAAATAATTCCAAATGTTACAATAAAATGATTTTAATTTAATGTTTTTCTACAATTTCACAGAGATAAATATTGTTAATAATTATATAATATTTCAAATTTTTCTAAATTATTACTTTCATGTTTAATAAACCATTTAATAATAATATTTTTGAAACCCTTTTACAACCCGTTAGAATTCGTATTTTTCTCACTATCCCAATTTAAATAAGTGGAGGTGTACATCTTAATACACAAAAAGAATAAAATTATTAATAGTTTTTTCTTCAAAGAAATATATATTATATTTTGAGCATTCATGTCTTGGGTGGAATTTGGATTTTATTATTAAAATTGTACGATTGGATTTGAGAAATGCAGTACAAATGTCTGATGAAGGGTACAGGGCGTTCGTTTATTTAGTAAGAGTGGAGGAGAAAATCTTTAAACTCTTTAGTGATAATATGCGTTTAATTCATGTTGTTTGAAGTATTTTCAAGTCTTTAATTTATTCTCTTCGGTGTTCGTTTCAGTATAAGTGGTTTATTCTGTATTGAGCTTACATTCGTATTATTTTCAACGAAATTACTTATAAAATAAAAAATATAATAAATTTATAATTAAAAGGGTTAAAATCTATATTTTACAAATCAAATATTTTAAATTAAATGGTTTTTATTTTTATATTTGTTTTAATGCAAGCCTTAAATTTAAATAATTATACATGTTCATATATTTTGGTGTTAAGTTTTCTATTATACTTTCTCTCTTTTACATAAAATACTGAATTTATTACTTTTAATGAATTCAAATTATTTTTGATTTAAATAAGTTTTGTTTGTTTTTAATTTCTGTTTAAATTTTTATATTTGAATTTTTTAATTTTTATTGAATTTAGGGCATCACCATGTATTCTCAGTCAAAATATATCCCAATTTTCTTATTTTTATCATTTGATTTTCACATTAGTATTCCTTCCTCGACACACCAATGAGAGCTCATCTGGCACCAACATTTCGCTGTAGGATTATGACTGTTTCCATATCCTTCTAAAATAATAGTTTAGACGATAGCACAGTATCATCCTGCTTACATGTACATGCCTTATATATATATTTGTGAAAAAATGCGATCAACAACACATGAGGAAGCGGTACTGGTTGGAGTAAGGAGATCTCCGATGATCCGCCTAAAAGTAGCTGGAATTTTGGGTTGTAAAGTGCATAATACAAATCCGCTGGCCTTAATAATTGCATGTCAAACATTCAAATCCATACAATACTCAACCACAAATGCATAAAAAATAATTATCTCATTCAGGTTCCGATTTCTTCAACAAAAGTTTGTCATTCACACTCGAAAGACAACTTCCAACCGTTTCATGAAAAAGAGATGACATGCAGAACTCATTAAGTACTTGGTTTTAAATACAAAACAATTTGTGTTGTACAAGACTCAGAAAAATTGTGAGTAAGCTTGCCTCCCCTTGAGGCTAGGCTGCATGGAAGAAATAGGTATCTATCCATCTTCCGGAGAGATGTCTTATAAAGTGGGGTTCTGGGAAGCTCTTTTTTCGTGTCGATTAACCCTATTGAAGACATTTTCATGTCATCATCCTTATAACCCCATGTCCCACGGCACGCCGGAGAGCTTTTCTTTCCATATTCTCTTTCACGGTCCTATTGAGGGTGGCAACTCACCTATCTTTTCTCAGTATTTTTCTCACAGAACAATTACCCAGTAGTCCTTGGTCCATGGGTAGCCCTAAGTGCTTTCTTAACTTGTAAGAGGACCTTAGTAGCCATGTCTTTGATTTCCACCTTATCCATAGGTTCAACATCTAATGATACATTAGGTGGTACCTCTCATCCTCACCGGTAT
>NC_052479.1:10118611-10160772 GCF_009730915.1 Dioscorea cayenensis subsp. rotundata
ATTTAATCATTTATTACAAATCTAATATAATTATAATAAATATACTGAAATAATATAAAAATAAATAAAAACGATATTGCATAAAAATAAATAAAATATCTAATATCTTACTATATTATTTTTAAAATTTTAAAAAAATTAACTAAGGTTTATTTACATTGATTAAATATTAAATTAAAATATTTTTGTATTATGATAATTATATATTGATGGCCTTTTCAAAAATTTGAGTTTTTAAAATTATTATTAAAATAAATCTAAAACATAAGGATTTTAAAAAATAAAGGGCTAAAGTACTTGCTTCATTGACCTTACCTTTGAGTAGATGTTGAAGAAGGAGAAAAAAATGGAATAGCCCTAATTATAAAAAAATATTAGGGCTTACTTAGTTTTTTTAATGAGTTTTTATTATTTAATCCTTCATTACAAATATAATATAATTATAATAAATATATGAAATTTTAAATTAACACTATAAATTGCATTCATATTATTTTTTTAATTATACGAAATAAAATAAAATAAATAAATACGAAATTGCAAAAAATAAATAAAATATATAATATTTTACTATATTATTTTTAAATTTAAAAATAAACTAGATTAAATTACATTGATTAAATATTAAATTAAAATATTTTTTATTATGATAATTATATATTAATGGTCTTTCAAAATTTGAGTTTTAATATTATTATTTAAATAAATCTAAAGATAAGGATTTTAAAAAATAAAGGGCTAAATTAATTGCTTCATTGACCTTATCTTTGAGTTGATGTTGAAGAAGGAGAAAAAAGGGCGTAGCCCTAATTATTTAAAAATATTAGGCCTTAGTTAGTTTTTTTAATGATTTTTTATCATTTAATCCTTCATTATAAATCTAATATAATTATAATAAATATACGAAATTTTAAATTAACACTATAAATTGCATTCATATTATTTTTTTAATTATACGAAATAAAATAAAATAAATAAATACGAAATTGCATAAAATAAATAAAATATCTAATATTTTACTATATTATTTTAAAGTTTAAAAATTAACGAAGGTTAAATTACATTATTAAATATTAAATTAAAATATTTTTGTATTATGATAATTATATATTAATGGTCTTTCAAAATTTGAGTTTTAAAATTATTATTTAAATAAATCTAAAGATGAGGATTTTAAAAAATAAAGGGCTAAATTAATTGCTTCATTGACCTTATCACTTTACCTTTGAGTTGATGTTGAAGAATGAGAAAAAATACGAGTAGCCCTAATTATAAAAAAATATTAGGCCTTAGTTTTTTTAAATGAGTTTTTATCATTAATCCTTCATTACAAATCTAATATAATTACAATAAATATATGAAATTTTAAATTAACACTATAAAATGCATTCATATTATTTTTTTAATTATACGAAATAAATAAAATAAATAAATACGATATTGCATAAAATAAATAAAATATCTAATATCTTACTATATTATTTTAAAATTTAAAAATTAACTAAGATTAAATTACATTGATTAAATATTAAATTAAAATATTTTTTATTATGATAATTATATATTAATGGTCTTTCAAATTTTGATTTTTTAAATTTGTTATTAAAATAAATCTAAAGATGAGGATTTTAAAAAAATAAAGGGCTAAAGTAATTGCTTCATTGACCTTACCTTTGTGTTGATGTTGTTCTGATTTATAATTGTAAAAATATAGATAATTTTTCAATTAATTTTTTTTGTAAGTTTTTAATTTTAATTAATTGAAATAACATGTAATTAATTCAATAAATGATAGTTAATAAATTCCATACCATTAATATGGGTGGACTCATTTTTAAACTTGTTTTAATAATAATTTTTATTTTAAAACCTCATCTTTAGATTTTTTTTTTAATAATAATCTTAATTTTAAAGCCTCATCTTCGTATTTTTAATTATAATTTTAAAAAAACTTAGAAATTTTGAAAGGCTCCCAATAATTATCGTAATACAAAAAAATATTTTTAATTGTTATATAATCATAGCTAACTTTTTAAAAATTTAAAAATAACATATTAAAATATTTTTAGTTTGATACTTAATCAATCTTATATATTCTCTAAAAAACCTTTTTCATAATTCTATTTTGATCCAATTTACTTTTCTCATGCATTTTATTTTCTAAAATTAATATAATATTCATTTTTTAAATTATTGATAAGAGTTTTTGTAGTTTTTATATTGTTAAATTTTATTTTTATGAGTTTTGCTCACAAATTTTAAATATATCTCTTCATCTCAAGTTTAGTAACGGAAAAAGACAAACAAACAGGTATTTATTAAAATAAATTCTAAATAAAATTTAATTTTTATTAAATAAATTATAGGATTTATTCTAAAATTCCGCTTTACGCCCCAAGTTAACTAAGATGCCCCTGGTCATTAACATATAATGACATACATCAAAACACAGAGTCTTCAATCATAACTGTCTTTGAACTAATAACACAAGAGTAAATTTATAAATAAGAAATTTGTTATTAAATAAAGCAATCAATAAACTTTTAAAATGAATAATAAAAATATAAATATCAAATAATATATTACTATGACATTCATATTAAATATATACTTTCACAAAATGGAATATATATGTTCAAGGATTTTGGTTTTTTCTTTTTTAAACTCAGGTCAAATGTATATATTTTCAAAATAATGTAAAAATAATATTAATAAAAAAATATGAGTGAAAATTATTTATAAATAAGATATTTACAATTCTTGTAAATATTTATAATTTTTTTAATATATTTAATTTATAATTTTAAATATAATTAAATATAATTAAAAACAAAATTTGGTGATAATACTAAATTCCGTGGGTGATAATAAGAAATTTCGTTGGTGAAAATACAAGAACTCCGTTAGTGATAGTAAACAATTCTGTTAGTAATAGAGCTCAATTCCGTTGGTGATAACACCAAATTCCGTAGGTAATAACCCAAAAATTTTGATGGTGATAGTCAAACATTTCATTGGTGATGATACAACATTCCGTTGGTGATAGTATCAAATTACGTTGGTGATAGTATCAAATTCCGTTTCGAATAATCCAAAAATTCCGTTGGTGACAATACTAAATTCCATGGGTGATAATAAGAAATTTCGTTGGTGATAATACAAAAATTCCGTCGGTGATAGTAAACAATTCCGTTCGTAAAGGTGCTCTATTTTGTTTGTAAAACTATGAAATTCCGTTGGTGATAATACCAAATTCCGTTGGTAATAATCCAATAATTCAGTATGTGATATTACTATATTCCGTTGGTGATAGTCAAAAATTTCGTTGGTAATAATTCAAGATTATATTACAAATATATTAAAAACAATATTTTAAGGCTTAAGAAAAAATTAATAATGTTCACCAACGGAATTGTCACATTAACCCTTTAGCGACGGAGCAAAGACGATAAAATGTGGTGACGGCAACAAAGCGTCACAAAAAATTTTTAGTGACAAAAATATATTATTTTATGACATTATCACATATGTCAATAATTGACAAATTTGTTGTAGTGTAACTATGCCTTTGAACATTGTTGTTTACCTCATAGTCGGAAATGGTGCTTCACGGGTCATCGACGTTTTCTTGATGGTGGTCATAAATTCAGAATGAACAGGATTCAATTTAATGGCAAGCAATAGTTGCACCCTCCTCCAAAATTACTATCAGGTGTTGAAATTCTTCAACAAGTTAAAGATATTGATGTTACATTTGGTCGGCATGTGGATAGCCAACTTGGTGGAAAACGAAGACGCAGTGCGAGTACTTCTACAGATGGGTCAGAATAGTTGAAGAAGAAAAGCATATTTTTTGAGCTTCCATATTGGTATCATCTGAACCAACCAATTGATATGTCAGGCGAGTTACTTGCTCAATTTTTAGGGCACATTGCAACTAATTGTACCAACTTCCCTATTGGCTATGATAAGTGGCAAACTGTTCCAGCCTGTTACAAAGATCATGTGTGGGATAACATCATAAAGGTCCTATTCTTAAATTGTATTTGTACCTTAAATTTTATAAATTATACTATTTTGTTATGATATTATATGATATTTGTACTAATGTATTTGTTTATATGTAGGCAAAGTTGGAGGTTAATGATGATGGGCATAAAGATTACATTATCAAGAGTTTGGCCAAAAAATGGTGGGACCATAGGTGTAACTTGTACAACTCTTTGAAATATGACTGCAATGCTCCCCACGAAGCCAACATTGCAAGAAGGCCTCCTGAAGTTTCCTTGGAGCAATGGATTGCTTTTGTGGATTATAGGGCTCGACTTGACACAGGTAATATGCATAGATTTTGCATTGTAATGTATTTCTTTGAAGCATTATTGTTTATTAACTATTGTCTCCATTTAAATGTTTCCCGTGTAATAAGCAGCTCAAAATACCGCCAACTGTAGCCACCTAACAATTCCTCACACGTTGGGTTCAAAATCATTTGCTTGATTGGAGAATGAAATGGTTATTAGTTTCATATCATGCAAATCTTAATTATGACTATCATTTAAATACTATTATGCACATATTAAATTGATATAATTTTGTAGGAATCTCAACTTGGTCGCCCTGTCACAAAAGCTGAATTATTTTAAGTTGGTCATACCACATAAGATGGGTCTTTTGTGAATAATGAGGCAAGGCAAAATCATGTGAGTTGAATATAGATTTATGTCATATGTTCAATGTTTGTATAATAAAAAGTGCTTTAATAAAACCATTCTTTTGACTTTATTTTTGTAGGAAGATCTAGTTTTCGCTCTCAGTCTTCATCTAAAAATATGGCATACATTAGTGTTTTTAGTAAAGAACACCCAGGGTATGTTCGTGACATGGGACTTGGAGTAGTTCCAACTCAGGTGTATGGATCATCGAGTAGCTATAGCAGTAGGTGTTATTTGGTGGCATGTACACATGGTGAAGTTGATGCTCTTAGACAAGCGTCCATTAGTTACTTACAGCGAATTGAAGTCAATGAACAACATATAGCAAATCTTACCCAACAAATGGCAAATTAAAATCCAAATTGTATATGTAATCAAATTTTTGATAAATTTTCATTTTAAGGTTATAGTTTCATATGATTGTTATCAATCTATTGTTTATGTTTGTGCTTTGGAGTTTTGTTTTTATTTGTTAATATTTTGATATTGGTTTCATTTCACAATAGGAAAAATGTAGGCTCCCAAGTTATTGGGAGGCGTTCAGATCTAAAGCTAGTCATTCGACAAGCGATGAACTTAATTCAAACAATGCAGGATGACCACATAGTGAAAGTTGTATAATCTCTTTTTTTATGCTTTTTCTACTTGAAAATGTTATGTATGTTTCATATGTTATTTGTTTGATTGAGTATGTTTTTTTGAATCAATCTAATAAGTTTGCATTTTTTTTATTGTCACAGAGTATGCTAAGGATGGCGAGCTCTTTTCATGAGATTCGTTGAGGATGTGGCAACAAAAATGCCACAACATTATGCTCATTCTACTGTTTTGTTTTATGTTAGTTGCTTATCTTATCATGACATTATGTTTTTTTGGCTATTGTTATCTTCTATTTGATGGACAATTACTGATTTTTCTATTTTTTTCCATTTCTATGTTGAACTATAGAGCTTATATGAGTTTCAAGCTTCTATTTTGCTTGACTAGAACTTGTATTTGATGGATCTTTTTATCTTTTAGTAATGTTATGTGTGTGATAGTTGTTTATATATAAATCTTGATATAAGGCAAAGTTTAATATATAGTTCAAAAATTGGATGATGTGGAAATGGTTATGCTCTTGACTTATTGATGATTAGTTGTATGAAGTACCTTTTACATATATATGTTATTTATATTGTTGATGATGCAACTTTATTGATTATCTACATACTTGTTTCTAACTTATATATATATATATATATATATTGTTGATTATTTATATACTTGTTTGTAATACATAGTTGTAGAAGAGAAGGCCAAAGTTGGAAGGGTACACAATGTGTGATTTATTAGCTAGATTTATAGATTTAATACTTGTTAAAATTTGTTCATTGTCAAAATAACTAATTAAGGTTTTGCTTGTGTTCTTTTTGTTTATGAACTTGTTCATTTGAATCAAATTGTGATGAACTACTTCATTGCATGCAATGTATCTTGGTAAGCAAATGATTAATTCTCTTCTCTTTTACATCTTGTTCTTTAAGTTTATAAAGCTTTATTTGTTCTATTTATATACACACATAGGAGGTTATGATAAAGAAGATAAGGTAGCTAGAGCTTATGACTTGGCTTCTCTTAAGTACTTGGGAACAACTACAACAACCAATTTTCCTATAACTTAAACTCTCTACCCTTTTAACACTAATTTCTTTGATTCCTTTCATATACATATATATATATATATATATATAAAATTAATGTTATATATTTTCTGATAACTAACTATGAGGAGTTAGAGTAAATGAAGCATATGACAAGACAGAAATATGTTGCATCTCTTTGAAGGTATACACACACACACATATACATATATATATATGTTGCATCACTTTGTTTCACAAGGTATATTCCTTGTATATATGGATTTATCCAAATCATACTTTGCTCTAATCAATTAATGAGAGATTTATTGTTTATGCAGGCAATAACAAGTGCAAAAGCCATGAATGTAACACTATTATTGTCAAGTGCAACTCGTTATGTAAACAAAAAACTGGTCCCATTGATGTATTGACGTTATGGCTAATTTTTTGTACTAATGTTTTGATAAATTTTATTTATGAAATATATATTTATTTTTTTGTTTAGTAATTAAATGGAGTGTAATGTAACTTAATAAAACTTTGGCAGGTATAATATTGTAAACAAATTGCATATTTATCAAAAAATAATAAAAAAAAAACCTTAGTTGGCATTAGCAGCGGTTTTGGACTGCCGGGAAAGGCAATATAGGCTGTAAGATGTGCATTTCGTGGCGGTTTAAACCACCACCAAAACCACCGGCAAATGAAATATAAAATAATAATGTTGCATTTCGTGGCCGTTATGAACTGCCTCTAAAACCGCCGGGAAATGCAACTATCGTATTTTGTGGCAGTTTAAAACCGCCATGCAAGTTGTACTTGGTGGCGGTTATAATTGCCAGCAAATGCAATCCAGGACGGGATGAATATGTGATTAGCGCGTTGTTCCGCCGTTAATAAAAAAACCGCCAGAAAATGAGTGTCGACACCATTATTCATAGTGGTTTTAAAACCGCCACATAATTACTTTTTAGTGAAGGTTAAAACTGTCATAAAATGACTAAAAATTAAAACCGCAGCAAAATGCATATTTTCACGTAGTGAGTGATAGAAACAGACAAATAAAAAGGGATTTGCAACGGGTCGCTATTCATATGTGTATATATATATATATATTCAACACAAAGAAAGTTGGTATCACTAGCATACACAGCAATAAGCATAGTAAACTCCATTAAAAATAAATCACAAAAAAATTTTAACGGTTTTAAAGTTACCATTTCAACCTTTACATTTACTCTTTCACTCTTCTCTCCTTCAACCAAACCTCCAATAGTATCATATAAAGGCTTATTCATGGTCTCCGGCAAGAGAAACGCAAGCAAACCACCAAGTACTCCACAAAAACCCAAATACCACAAATGGAATCGTGTCCCCTAAAACCACCACCATAGGGAGCAAGTATGGCACCCATCTGTGCAGCTTGTGAGGCACCTCCCTAATGCTGCACTTCTCACCACCGTAGGGAACAACTCTGAAGTGTAAATGAATAACAAGTTGTAGGTCGCTGCCATGCCAAATATTCCAATTAATCCACACACCAATCTCGGCACTTTCATTGTCCCTGAATTGCTCAATAAACTCCCTATGACACAGGAAACACCACTGAGAAACATTGTTGATGCACATAATGGCTTCCTCCCCAACCAATTCAGTAACAAAGCAGTGAGCAAGAAAGCCGGCATCTCAGATACAGCATTAAGAAATACGCTGAGGTATAGATTGGTTTTGAGGTTGACGACGTTGAGGCTGAGGCCATAGTAGACCACAGAGGTTAAGAAGTTTATAGCAATAGATAGAAAAAGCCGATTTCGAGTAATTGGAGATCTTATCACATCCACAAGAGAGCCAGAGATAGCTTGAGTTTGGTTGCTTGGTTCAAGCTTCTCATCACAAACATCATCATCGTTATCATCATCAAGAATGAGTGTAACTCCATCTGGGATGTGTTTGCCATTGGTTTGAGCAATGGCTCGCATAACACTCATTGCATCATTTATCCTCCGGCGAACAAGATACCACCTTGGTGATTCTGATATGAAGGGAATGATGGCAAAGAGGAAGAGAAGGGATGGAAGAGATGTGGCTATATAGAGAGTGCGCCATGATTTGAAGATATAGGCTGTGCCGGAGAGTAGGGCAATGCCTCCAGAGAAGAAGTAGAAGGTTGACATGCCGGCAATGGCACGTTTGGAAGGCCCGATAGGTTCCGTGGCAAGGACGAAAGCACAAAGGCCAACACCACCAGTGCTGAAGCCGGTGAGGAGACGGAGAATGAAGTAAACCCAATAGTTTGGTGACATTGAGGTTAGGAGACCAAAGATAGTGTTCAGAATGCAGACGGCTGTTAGAGATCCTTTGCGTCCCAAGAAGGAATCAGATAGATGGCCAAAGAGTCCAGCACCTGACAAATAATAGAGAGTTAGTTCGTTTAGTCTTGGTTAACATTAATTATTTTTTTTTGGTTGCATTTGTATTAATGGGAAAATGGGGTAATAGAAGTTTAGTGGTTGATAGTGATATATGCGCACGTGTCTCATTTGAGAAGAGTAGAATAAAGTAGATGGTTCATTGACATATATATATATATTATGTATATATAATATTAGATTCCCAAGACAAATCCCAGTCAAGTGTGACACTTCATTATTAAGGGCAAGCTTATCCAGCACTTTGATTTTTTTTCTATGCCGCCAAGGGTGACCTTTCCAAATAAAAACAAAACATATGACCAGTTGACAACTGTAGTAAATCCTTTGGTTTGAAAGTGACCTGACTAATGACTTTTATCTTAACAAGCATGTGCAAGGGTCTCATTTTATCTTTGTTTAGCAGTTTTTTTTTTTTCTTGTTAATTGATTATTTACTTAGAAGTTTACTTATCTAAGGTGTAGAATAGGAGATTCCAAATATTTATATTACCAAATGCATCCAAACTATATATATACCACAAGATGTGAACCAATTGGATATAGACTATTATATCAAGAAAGATAAAAAAAAATCTATATATAATAAGTAAAAAATAATAACTGCACAAACGTCATGGATAAGGTGATTGATACAAAATTCTTATTGGCATTGACTACTGTCTTGGTGGTATTCACTCGGCAATAAATAGCTCCAATGTAGGTTTACATGTGAAAATTTCCACTATATGAAGACTTAATATTAAAAATTAATTTTTATAATCTCAAAAACAAAATGATCAATTATAGATATAATTTTATATTTTTTATATAAATCATACTTAATCATATAAATAAAAACTTTTATTGAAAATCAAGCTACCATTTATCATCTTCTTTTCAAATTTAAAAAGGAAAAAAAATTAAATTAAATACTATTTTTATAAAATTATTAAACTAATTTTTATTATAAATAAAAGTGCTTTTTCACAAAATATATAATTAAATACGATTTTCTTCGCAATACGAATAAATAATAATTACCTAGATGCAAGCAATTTTGACTAATTAATGTTGACTCATATACAACAAAATCTGATCTTGAACTTTGAAAAGAACAAGCCATCATTGGATTTATGCACTTGACTCACATGCATTAGCCTATAGAAGTAAATGGAGTACAATTTACAACTCTTATATTATATTAAATTGATTTAATTTAAATATGGTAAGGCATTGCATGCGACTCTATGATGATTGCTCAGTTTGTGCAGAAGACATCATGTTTCCAACATACAATGTGCATGCATTATCTATGTTTATATATATAATATTCATTTCACCTATATCTAAAAACTAATTTATAATTCTTTATAGTGGCATCCTAATGCCTAAAATCCAAAGAGTATTCTATGCCAATTAAAAGATATAGCAAATGATTAAAAGTGTTTTCCATTTTTTTTCCAATTAAAAGATTCATCATAAAAAATACAAAACCTCAAAGTAAGATTTTTTTTTTTTAATACAAAAACGACTACCATTATCTTATACGGGTGTAAAAAAAATTAACAAATATAGTGATGAACCAATTACAGTGACCTAACAACCTCTTAAAAATTTATTAATTTGGACAGTACGATTAAAGTCTTATCATTGAGTTAATAAATTTTCTATCATGCAATTCTATAAACAATGAATGAACAATGCTATTTACATAATATTTAATAATATACACAATATTATAATAATATTTTTGACCCAAAAATTCGACCCTAGGTTTTCCAATTCATTATTCTCTTACCATTCAACTATTCCAAAGTAAGAATATTCAATGCAAGATAATTTCTCCAAATTTCAACATTAAAAAAAACACTAAATCAGGATATTCTAAAAACTTCAAGTATAGTTACGGCGTTCATGTAACGGCATGG
This sequence comes from Dioscorea cayenensis subsp. rotundata, assembly GCF_009730915.1. Classification (NCBI taxonomy): domain Eukaryota; kingdom Viridiplantae; phylum Streptophyta; class Magnoliopsida; order Dioscoreales; family Dioscoreaceae; genus Dioscorea; species Dioscorea cayenensis. The sequence continues at coordinate 10,129,291 of NC_052479.1, forward strand.
AAACTTTTAATAATAACCACACCCCCACACACACATATTATTCTCTCCGTTATTACCAAATTTAAAGATCCTCTACACTACAGGCTGCGAAAGAGTTGCTGGCCAAACGCTGACCAGTAACAATTGGATAATAAAAAGTACCTAAAAAAAATTTAAGAAAAAGCACTAAATCCTGGACCCCAATAAAGCATCTCCAACTATGACCCTTGGTCCCAAAAATCAGGTCACTTTGTCGGTCCCCAAAAATTCAACTAAAAATCACAAAAAACATACGAAATTCATGAACCAGATAAAATTCAAGAGGACAGCGTACCGATCATACATCCAAGGAAGAACGCCGACTGCACAAGACCAACCTTATACTTCTCGCCGCACACCAACCCCCACTCCGCCACCGTGGAAACCCCGGAGCCGTCGATCCAACCCCAGTCTCCCGGCCCAAGCCCACAAGGATCCGGCGGGCAAAACCCTAACCCAGAGCACCGCCACGCCGGCTCACGATCGGCGAAAATCATCACCATAGTATGGAAAGCCTCCAAGGACCACGCCAGAGTCGTCAGCAGGAAGTGCCGCATCTGCCACCGACCCATCTCGCCGGCGTGCCGTCGCAGCATCTCGTCGATCACCAACTTATTACCATCGCCGTTCGATTTGAGCAGCCCCACCCTCAGATCGTCGCCGCCGCCGCCTTGTGCCTCGGGATCCGCAGCCTTGGAGTTCATTTCCAGGGCCACAGCCCCTCCGGCTTCGTAGCTCTGCGAGATTGCACTGATGATGATGAAGCTTGGAGAACGTGATGGGGGAACATTTATAGACTATTCCGGTATCTTGATCCTCGGGTTCTTGTAATTTAAATTGATACTGTCTTTTGATTGGGTAGATATCCAAGAGTGGCTTGTGGTTAGAACCTGGTTAATTTTAGGCGTTCACAGATAAGCGTTTTCGTGGATCAGACGGACGGCATCTTCTGATTGGGATTGTGCTCGGATAGTGATCTTATGTTTGCTCCCAAACATGGAGGAACAGCTTGAGTATCTATTCATATTTTGACGCGTGTCATGTCATTTAGATTTAACCTTATTTTGACTATTTTTAGTGTGTCTCTTTTTGTTGTCCTAATCTCTTTGGAGAACATCTTGTCTGGGTCCTTTTTGAGTTCTTGGGTTTTTTCCTAGACTCGAGAAGGATCACTCATTAGATCTTTTTATTTTTTTTTTCAAAATTATTATTATTTAAATAAGTGGATAAATCACAATTTTTATTTAAATTACAAAAACAAATACAGATAAAATAAGATAAGACTAAAAACTGAAAGAGAGAAAAGGATCTGTCCTGATCCACATGAACTAAGATGCCATCACCAGTAGTGATGAACTTCTCAAGTCAATGGATAGTCTTGATAGTATTGAATATACCAATGAAAATGAAGATTCCATTCTAAATGATAGGGAAAAAAAACATTCTTAGTTGGAGTAAGTCATAGACGAACAAACAAAAACGAAGAAAACGAAAAGAAGACTCCATAGCTGGAAGACGAAGAACATCATGAGGTGTCAAAGGTCTTCACCAGCTAACTAAAAGGATAAGGGTGAATCACTCCCTAACTAAAGGATCCGCAGAAGTGTCCGGCATTGCAGAGGTATCTCACCAGGACATTTCGTAGCTAGTGTACTAAGGAAGTTAAGGGATCGCTTTATCTACTGAGAAGCTTCGTTTAGGGAGTTGACTCCTAGTAACGGCAAAAAACAATGAAATATTAGCAATTTTAATAATCACAGTAAAGCAAGGTAGATCAAATAATTGAAAATTTTGATAGTTCCGTTCTAGCCAAATATTCTACATGATAGCTCTTATGGCGAGGTTCCAGAGAATGTGGAACCGAGGGTTTTGAGAAGGTAACCCGGTTGTCCAAATTGAAGTAACAGTTGGAGGAGAAAATTGAAGGTCTAAACATTTATTGAAGAAAGACCAAATGTGCTCCGGGAATTCACAGTTAAAGAAAAAGTGTTCCACTTTTCAAATTCTTATCTTTTAACCTTTTCAACGATTATCTTTATTATTTTTTTATTTTATTTTTATTTTTTCATATTTTTATACTTATCAAAGCCTAAGTTGAATAAAGTTTGCTCAACCTTAGTAAGTTTACTCGATCACGGAAAACTCTCTCTAAGACGAAAATGATCTTTAGTTTTGACTAGTTTGGTATTATGGTCAAGAAAATTCGATATACCACCACTTATCGAACTTAATCCCAACAATAAAAGCTTCCCAAATCCAAGTAAGCTTGTCTTAACCCCAAAAAGCTTTTTATGGTCGAGCAAGTCCATTGGAGTTGGGGGTGAGTTGATCACGTGAAATAAATGAATAAAAATAAAAAAGTAAGTCGACTTTAATTTGAAATCCGGGACTTTGGGACAGATGCAAAAGTGGGAGGGCTTTTTGGTAAATGCAAGGTATGCAAAGGGCCTATGGTTCTTCCATGTCTGTAAAAATTTCATTGCCCATTGAGTTGAGCGAGACATGAGAAATTAGTGATTTTGAATTTCTATGAAGCCAATTTTATTTGATTTGGGTTAAAAGCTAATGATGGGATTAATGTTTGAATTATCACCATATTATTATTACTACTTCTATTAGTAGGAAAAGTACTTCTAACCTGTTTTCAAAACAACAAAAAGTTCCGATTTGAATGCCCAAAAATCTTGATCAATGTAGACATTGAAAGATTCTTGAGTTGTCCGGGTACATGTACGATACAAATCAAAAGTTAAGTATGCCTGTACCATATCCAATCATAAAAGCAATATAATAAAAATAAGTTAAGTCTCAATAAACCGACGAATTGCACCATGATGTAGGCTAAAATTAGTATTAGACATTTGAATAGATTGTCATGACTGTCTTTTTACTTGGAATTAAGTGTTCAAAATATATTACAAAAAATTAAGGAAGAATTGGCAAGTTTGTTATAAACATTGTAGTCATGTACTTTCACATTTGTTTGATTGTTTTTTCGTGTCAAACTACTCCGAGTAGTTATGCTTGACAAGAAAGCAAGATTATAAAAAACGATTTAGTTATTTGTTCACTTTATTATAAAATGGTATTTACTTTTTTTTTATAAAGATGACAAGTGTCATCAAAGGGATAGGCGCTAATTATCATGGGGTTGACAACCTTAGGCATCCATCATGTGGGCCAGCTAGCATGTGATGCAATATTGAAAAGATTGCCACGTGTGCAAAAGATAATATATCAGGAACCATAATGTAACACCCAAGACCATGACCAAGCACGTGGCAATCACCACGATGTCCCCAAATGGTGACATGCATACTCACCAAACCTAAAGCACCACGAGGCATAAACATCCTGTGTACTTTTATCACGAATAAAAACATATTTAAAATGCACTTAAAATGCCACATTTGAAAAATATAAGGTCAACGAGAGTAGCAATTTGAAAATGTTGAAAACAGTGCGAAAATTACAACTAATAAGCACCTATTAGACACTATTAGATCTAACTAACAAGTTCAAATATGGAAATATAATCCAACATAGTAATAACTTGGGAATATGGTAAAAGAAAGGTGAAGCCTAGCAGAACACACTATAGCAACAGCTCTAGCAATCACCATTTGAAGAAAAATAGGAAGTGGAGTGGATGAGTAATATAGTTACTTAGTGAGTGGTTATTACAGTTGGTTAGTGTTTAAAACATCATTAAATATCATAAAATATTGTATTTCAAATACTTATTTCAAAATTAATTTTGAAACAAGAAAAGATACTAATAAACAAATTTCTGTATTATAAACATTTCAAATTAAAGCTTTAAGAGCAACCATAACAATAATAATCAATCAAGAGTTTCATATAAAATCCAATATAAAAGGATTCATAAAAAAATTGTCCCTAGAGACTAAACTGCTGTTGCAATTAGGAATGAGATTATCAAGGCTAGTTACATATTTTTAAACATGGAATTGAACCTACCTAGCATTAACCTCTAAGTTCGTCAATGTGGTGAAGCATGGTGTCTCAGATCAGTGGGGGCACCCACTTACTCCCAAATCAAGGTCTCTCCTCTAGCCTCCTAAATGCGGGACTAATATTAGCTAGTCAACCACGCCACCTCTCACTGGACCAAACCATAGAGACCGCTGCTACAATAGCCGAGTCACAAACTCACAGTCACCATTATACAAGAACACTATATATCTATATATACATATATATAATTGCACTAAACAAATTCATAAAATTTCATTTCTAAGTATGCCACATAAAATATTTGCTTTTCATTTTGTATCACATTTCAAAGCATAATTGCAAGCTCAAAGGAAAACTCATCGTGAAAAGATAGGAAAAAAATTATTTATAAATATTATAATAAAATGATAAAAACTTAGTTTCTAAACCTAACAAAATAGGAAACAAGGTCTAGCATAAAACAAACAGTAAAATTATAATAAAAAATATTATTGGGAAAGGGTATCCACTTGCAATGCTTAGACTCGTAGATATAAGAGCTTAGATGTGGTGCTCCTCTATGAGCTTTTCGCATGCCCCTAGCTGAGGTTTCACCACCTATACCAACTTTAACTCAACATGAATTTAACCATAAAAAGCATGAATGCTAATTGATATGCAAATCTATATGTTAATGGTTAGGTCCCATTCAATATGAAATCTATTTCGAGTGACCTATTTGGTAGCATTTTTTGGTTGAAATTCACTAACTAAATTCAAACTAGCTTCAACTAAAGTTGAACCAATCCAATTTGGAACCAAACCAACCAAATCCCGGCTTAATTAATTGAACTGGGTTGGTTCAATTTTCTTGAACTGGTTCAGCCTCAATTGACTTAAACCACACTAGTTAAAAATGAATTGAACTATGCTAATTAATAGAAACAAACCCAAGGCTCATTCAAAAACTTAGCCCAAGAGAAAAAGAAGCGTGATAACCTAAATATACACATTCATTACACACAATTATGTCATTTATATGTCATGCATGTCACATGCATTAATTAACATCTCTATCTATACATATACTTAAAGTAATTGTATAATCTGCTTTTTCAGAAAAGTTTCACGAGAGGATTTTTTTAAATTTTGTTTTTTTAAAAAAATTTTTTTCCTATTGCATTTAAGTCTTGAAGTAAATGTAATGTTAGCAATAGGAAATGTTTAATATCATTTGTTTGTTTGTATTAAATGTTTTATTAGATACATATTTAAATCAATTATAATTATTTAAAAAAAAATTTTGTGGATAAAGTATAATCAATAATTTGTGTATTATTTAGAGTATAGTTTTAAAACTACTTTAAACATTAAACACTTCCACACTCTGGCTCTCAGGTTAAATGGTTTAATTATTGGATCATTTAGATAATTGCTAGGCCAATAAATTTTTTTAAAATATTATTTTAAAATTATAAAGTTTTTTTAGTCCACAAATTATTAATCAAGTAATGGTGATTATAAATGAACAAAAATAAATAATCTTAACAAACAAAAGCCACGACAGTGGTTATTAAAAAAAAAGCTAAGTACAATTTTTTTAATTTACATAAATCACATCTTATTTATTTTTAACATAAAAAATAAAAATAAAAAAAAATGAAGGAAGAAACAAGTTACCTTACGAAATAAAATTCGATTCATCCTAGTTATAAATACCCCGATGGTTGATTATGTTTTTTTCCAGTTTTAAGATGTGTTAAGATGAGTTACACCAGGTTGATTACTTAAGTGGTTCAATAAAAAATCTAGACTAGTTTAGGTGCCAAGTTACTAGTCTGTCGGTCCAGATTTTAATAAATATATGGAGTTTTTTTAATTATAGACTTTAGAATTTATGGGCCATATACTTTCATTAATGGCAGACATTGATTATTAATTTTTAGGGTTTATAGAAAATGAATAGGGTTATAAATGAAAATTTAAAGGTATCCAAACAATGTAGAAAAATTGAAGAGACATAAACACTACAAGAGTTAAGATTTTTAGTGACAACGTTTTTTGTGTCGCTCGGTTATTTTGCCACAAATATTAGGTTTTTTTGTGTTAAAAGTAACAGACACTATTGTTTAACTTAATTGTGATAACTTATGTTTTTTTTTCACTATTATAGTGATAATTGTGACAATTTAGTAAACATGGTATATTAGCAAAATTTTAATGAAAAGCAACAATATAATTAGGGCCACTTCGTTGATTTTGTAATTTATTGCTTTTAATAGTAATTATAGTAGTTTCAATAACATCAATGTGTTGTTGAAAAAGTTATGAACTATACTATTGCATAAATACATGTATTTTGCCTTTTTGTTTCTCATCTAAATATTATTTTGATTTTAATTTTTGGGGGTGTTCTTCTGTTAGCAATTGTTTCATTGCAGTTATTTTGCTTATTTTCTCCTATATATTCTATATATAATATTAGAATTTGGTTAATTAAATTACTTAATTTGTTTGTGTTTTGAATTATAGTCTATATGTAATATTGCGGCATTGCCAGAATTCATTGTCTATACTATTGTTTTATTTGTAACTATTTTATTACTATTTCTAGTATATTGGATTTTCATTTATTATTTGTTGGCACTATTTTTATTAAGTTGTTAATTGAGAAAATTTAGGTTTAATAGTATGAGAAAAGTATTATTAAAATTTGTGCTATAGATAAAAATACATACTCCAAAACTATCACAATTTCAAAAAACCGATGTAAAGTGAGGGAGTTTACCTAGTTTATTAAATATTTGATCAACATACATGGGAATCCTTTGACAATTCATTCATTTTATAAACATCGAATTTACCACAATCCTATACCCACTATTCACATTTATGATTTCTCAACACTTCACAAACATTAACCAAACATGAACCACATCACCACCATCAGTTTCCTTTAATAATTCAATGCAATATTTAGCATACAAAACTCTTGTAAAAATTAAAGAAAATAATAATAAATATAATACCATGAAGTTCTCTTCAAAGAATTAAAACATGAATTCCTGAAACATATAAATAAAAACCACTCATGCTAAGGTTTTCTCTAGGTCTAAGCTTAAAAATTAAATTTTACTTATAATTATGCAATTCTTCTTTTCTAAGTCTCCTTTCCACTTCTACAATCCTGGTGAAATTCAAAATAGAAAGAGAGAAACCAAAGAATAAATAAGAAATCCATGCTTTCTAAAGATAAATTCAAATTAAAAAAATCAACTTTCAATCGAAAAAAGATCTAAATTTATTTGAACGTACAAATCGAACAAGATGAGGGAATGAATTAGGGCTAGCAAATTACGTAAGGTAGAAATCACTACAAAGTTTTTAAAATATGAAAATTAGATTAAACCTAAATTTGCAGAAACAACCCCATAGATTCACAAAATTAACCGGTTATAACATTGGTGAACATTTTAAACCTAATGACTCTATTCTTTTAGGATTTTACACATTCTAACTCGGTTAACATCCCTCTCCTTGATCAATATTCTCTACAACATATAAAATTACTATTTTGGCCACAAAGAATCCTAAAAATTACCATTCAACCCTATGAACCTACAACCTCGAACTTGGAACTCCACACATTCACACACAAAATTTCATAATTGATGGGTAATTTTTGGTCCAAGTATTACACATAACCCCATAATGGCGAATCCACCCTATCATGTAATTATAGAGGGGTGGAGAATACAACTCCTACCATAGAAGACCCACACTAAGACTAATATTGAACAGTGTTCTAAGTACTTGCCAGTGAATAGTGCATAAACATTACTGTTACAATACTATGGCACTCGGTTTGAACCCGTGCCTACCTATGCACTGTCAAATATCTTACCACTTCACTAAATAAATGTTGGCATGGCATTTACTTCGATTTCAGGTTTTGATAAATATAATAATTAAATATATTTTATGCACTTTCATTTATCTGATTTAAGTGATTTTTATATGAAATTCTCAATGTAGTTAGACTAGGACCGGCCTAGCCAGTTTGACCAGAAAAATTAGGAACTGGCCATGAGACCAGTCCGGTTACACCCTTTGACTCGACCTTAAAACAACCCAGGCAACAATTGAGTAATCTGGTTGGATAAACTGGTTGACCTAGCTGAATCTAACGCGTTAAAAAAAAATTAATTTTTTCAAAAAAAAAAAAAAGAATGTCATTGGCAGGAGGAAGTGAGAGAGAGAAGCACGAGAGAGACGGTGATCCGCAGTGAGAAGAAGTGAGGGAGAAGCATGAGAGAGAGAGAGAGAGAGAGAGAGAGAGAGAGAGAGAGAGTGCACGTGATTTTTTTTTTCTAGTCCCGAGAGATTGAGAGAGGAAGGGTGATAGGAGAATTCAATTATTAGGTTTTTTTTAATATTTTATATTTTTTAATTGTATTTCAAATATTTTAAATATCATATTTAAGTAATTGTGTTTTTTTAAATTATTAAAATATAAGTTATATTATTTATTATTATTATTAATTATTATAATATATTTTTTAATTATTATTATTGACCCAGTTCAATCCCGGTTCAACCCCAATCGAGCCCATCAACCCCTGACTCCTGGCCTTGGCCGGATCTAACTACCTTGATAATTCTAATTCAATATCTACCTCAACATCTAATCGATATTTAATAAAGAAAAGACAAATTGTCCATATCACAATAAATTTGAAAATCTTGTGTTAGATTGAGCAAATTGTCAAATTTAAAAATAATTTATTGTCAATGTAATTTTGATCCAACAGTACGGACCTCACTATAAAAATTATTGAGGTGAGAAGTTTAAATCCCGAGTTCAAATCTTATTAGATATAGTAATAGTAATGAGTTCTCTTTTGTAGATGCTGATTTACAATCAGTAAAACATTCAAGTCCCAGCTATACATATTCCCTTGTTTGCACTTGTTGCATTTGTCTTAAATTTTTTTTTATCTAAAAGGTAATTATATCTCTTAGTTATATTTTTTATATTATAAACATATATTAATTATTTAAATAATTTAGCTTATCCATGTGGTTTTGTATAGAAAAAAATTCCAACTTAGTCAAAACTTTAAAATTCGTTTTTCATCATAGATTAGTTCTCTATTGCATATCAGCAAATTTTCTTTTTATTTCTACGTCAAATATATTTAACAATGAAACAAATGTTCTGATCGTTTTTTTTTCTTTCATGGAATGTTTGATTAAAATAAGGCAATAAATAAATAAATTTGGAAGCATTTAAAAAAATCTCAAAATAGTATCTTCGGGTGAGTTATAGTCAGGGACGGAACCAAGGGGGCTAGCGAGGGCTTACTCCCCTCGGCACCGGCAGGGCTCTTTTTGTTTGGCCGGATCCATGAAATCAGGCAACCAGCCCCCCCTTCAGTCATGCAAATCCAGCCAGCAGCCCCCATCTCTCTCCCTCACACTCATTCAAAGCAGTGCATCAGGTTGAGCAGCAGCACCCATCCGGCCATCCCAGCGGTGAGCAGGCACCCATCCCAAGACAGCGGCTGGCTTCCAAACAGAGGCGAAGGGAGAGGGGGGAGGGGGTGCGGCCTCCTCTCTCTCTCTCTCTCTCTCTCTCTCTCTCTCGATCTATAAATATCTATATCTATCTATAGATCTATAAATAACTATATCTATATCTATATATAGGTTGTTGTATTTTTATATTTTTTACATATCTCTATATCTTTTTTTAGCGTTTTTTATTTTTATTTTATAAAAAATATCAATTTTTTATATACAAATTAATGCCTATAATTTAAAACATACTAATTTTTAAATAAATTAATAAAAACTTATTATTTTATGTATTGATATTTTATAAATTACTTAATATATTTTTTTTTTCAAAAATATATGTTTTAGTTTTTAGTTTTTACCGATTAACCTATATAATATATAAAATTATATTTTTAGTAAAGTTTTTATAAAAATTTATTGTTTGATGCTCATTTTAAACTATAAATTAACATATAAATAAATTTTTGTAAATTTTGTAAAATTTTAATAATTAATTTTTTTTTTACAATTCGTCCCGCTAATCTATAATTTCTGGGTCTGTTTCTGCTTTCAACCACTTCATTAGCTCCGACGAGACTTTCCCAATACCGCATGCCAGTCCAGCACCTCATCGATTTAGTGAGTGTTCTCGTTTCCTTTTTATTTTTCTTATTAGTAAATTAAGGTTTAAAATTCATCGTTTTCATTCTAGCTTCTTTAATTGTTTTAGTGATCGTGTTTATAATTATTATAGATAAATGTTTTATGTTTTTTTGTGATTGTTTTTAATTAAATGTCACAATATCGCATTATTTTGTATCGAATACAATTGTTATGTTGACTGAAATATTTTTTTTGACAATTTGCCCTCAGCCCCCCCCCATCAATAAGTCCTGGTTCCGTCCCTGGTTATAGTACAAATGCTTGTACTGTTCTATGTTCGGTATTCAATTGCAGTACATACTATTTTATGTTATTTTCAATTTGATTCACACAAATACTAAACAAAAAAATTGTAAAATTACTATGATACCCTTTATTTTGTCTTAGATTGTAGCTGGTGGACAACCTAATGCCGGATACAATTACGCAATAATTCGCTTTGGCTATCACACGCACCTCTTAGTAGAAGAGCTAGAAGAATTTTGAGAAACTCAATTCCCTATATGAGGTTGATTTTTTTTAAAATTTTTTTTTTGTCTGGGATAATTTTGTTTTTTAATTGTGTTGTACTTTAATACAATTTTTGCACCATAGTTTTTGACGTAACGAATACCCAGTTCTAATTCAAGAATTCACTCAAAATAGAGTAAACAAGAACATAAAACTTCAATTGATCGATCCCTTCCACAAAATCCTAAAACAATTATTTAAATAATGATAGAATAGTAAATAAAAATAAAATAATTAAAATAATTACAAAATACTAGATAATTAAATAAAACTAAAATAACTAACAAAGCTAAGGTAATTATAAAATACTAAAATAATTTAAAATTCTAAAATTATTAGGCACCATGATGCGTCCGTTTTGAAGGTACAAAAAATTTGTAAACTTGTGTTGTATCTAATAGTTGTCTTATATAATGTGGCATATCTATCACAAATTTTCTCGCTTATAAATATATAAATAGAGATAGAGAGAGAAGAAGAAAGAGGGAAGGAGAGCAACCCGTGACATGCTCTCCTGGTCAGTCAGGTTATGGGTAAATTACCTCGCCCGGGCATGATGCTAGCACTAGAGGTGGGCACGGGCTATCCGGCAACCCGGTCCGTGCCAGGCCCGCCGGGTCACTGAACCTGCGGGCCGGTTCATTGACTCCTAACCGGCCCATACTGTAGCCGGGCCAGTTACAGGTTGGAGTAAGCCCAACCCATGACCCGGCGGGTTGACCCGCAGGGTTCAAACCCGATTCTAAACCCATAAGCTACTTATTGTTTTTAACTAAGTGCATGTTGGTCATGGGATTTGAACCCATGACTTTAAACTTGGATAGCAAATACTCAACCACTTGAGCTACAATTTGTTTTAGACATTTATTGGAAAAAATTATATATAGATAGATGTAGGATATGGATCAAAATATTTTACATATATATATTTAATTTATAAAAAATTAAGAGACCATATAATAAATTAAAAATTATATAAATCAATAAGTAAAATATCAAATTATCAAACAATAAATTTTCATAAATATTTTTTTTAAAAAATAATTATTTTGTTAATCATCTTTTGGCTCATAAGCACTAAGTCTCTACACATCCACACTCTTAAATTCTCTTAAATAGGGGCACTCTTATTTGTCACATATATATTAGATTATTTTGTTTCAATTTATAAAATAAAAAAAAATTAAATTACAAAAATTGTTTTTGAATTATGTATATCAAATTATAATAAATATATTAGTAAAAAATGAGTATCTTTGAATAATAGTTAACACCATATTATTTTGATTAGTAACTTTTTTTCAATGACAACATGATGAGCACAATAATAACCCTATAGTTAGAGACTAAAGTGAAATCTAGAGCCAACCCTAATTATAATAAATAAATAAGTTGATGATAATTTCAATTTAAAATAAGAATACTACTTGATATGTAATTTTTGTTGCACTTAAAAAGGTGTGCTAATAATTTAATTTGATAGATAAACAAATTAAAATGTAGTTTTTTTTTCCTTTTTAAAATTTTTTTGATATGTCTTAAAATTTTTTTAAGTTATTATAAATTATTTTAAATTTTTTGTTGTTTGGGATTAAATTTAAAAAATATTTTGCAACTTCTTTATATTTATTTATGTTTTATACTAAAACAAGAAAGATTTGTAGGTCAATTGGTTAATGTGATTATCCTAAGTGAGAGGTCCTAGATTCAAACCCCATCCATGACACTAACTTTTTGTTATTTAGCAACTTTTATCTTAATATCAATTTTTAGTTAATTTATTTTTTTTTCTAGAAAATTTCTGAATTTTTTTTCTATTTTTTTTAGAATTTTTTTGAATTTTTGCAATTTTTTTTTTTTTGTGAATTTTCAGAATTTTTTTAGTTTTTTAATTATTTTATCCGGTGGGTTGCTCACGCCCTGCCCCACGGGTCGTCATGGAAGCCGGGCCGGTTCCGCGCCCGGTTTCCTGTGACCCGGACCTGCCGGGTCAGATGGGCCAACCCAATCGGCGGGTTCTACACCCAGCCGGGCCAGGTCCTGGTCGGTGGGCCTGTGAACCGCAACTCGACGGGTTGGGCCCGCCAGGCCGGTTAACTAGCCCGTGCCCACTGTGTTGTGCGGCTCTACAGGCGGCATAATTATGTTGACACCGTGTGAGTTAGGACATGATAATATCATTTTTAATTAGTGATTTTATGTTTTAGTATTCTATTTAAATTTTAGTATTTGATCTTAGTAAAACAAGGTATTGCCAAGACAAAAGCCAATGATTTTATAGTTTATTAATATCAAGTCTTCTATATAAGGTGTTCATGCCCTTCTTAAGAAAATGGGTTTGAACCTCAATTCACACAGAATGAGACTACATATGTATTAAAATATTATTATTACGTCTGTGGGTCAATGATTTTAGTTACTCATATTTTATTAAAATAAATATATAAAGACAAGACGTTCATGACATTTTTTTGTTTGTTTTCGTCTGTCTTCTATCTACATGCACTTGGTGAAGGTTTGTAAGTGAGGGCAACTTTAATCGTTAGACTATTCTAAGTTTAATGTCCATGTCACCTCATCAATGCATTAAACTTACACATTAGACTGTCTCCCATAATAGTTATACTATAAAATAGGACCCACAATCATTTTTTAAACTTACATTATATATTTTATTAAAACATATTTATTTAATAAAATCTTAAATATTATTAATAAAATAATTAAATAATATATTTCAAAAGTCTTAATTATATATATTTTTCTATGTAGTAGTAATCCCGGCCCTGGGGTTACAGCCTGTAACCCCCAAGCTATTGGGGTTACAAGTTACAACTTATAACCCGATGTCTTGAGGGGTGTATTTGAGCCGAGCCGGTCGTGAGCGGCTACGTGTTTGACTCGATAAGGGCTTGTTCATGTTCAACACATATTGTAAACGAGCCAAGCTTGAACATCATTTTCAAGCTCGATTAATAAACGAGCCAAGCTTGAGCAGCCGAAAGCTCGGCTTGTTTTGGATCGCGAACAAGCTCGTTTATAAGCTCAGTTGTGAGATCGTTTATATATATATGTATGTATGTATGTATGTATGTATGTATGTATGTATGTATGTATGTATGTATGTATATTAAGGTGTGTATGTGACTATGTCATTATTGTCAATTTGAGTCACACATATAGGGCTCTAAACTACTATTCGATGGCTCAGCTCGTTAAAAGCTCAGGTCAACTAGTTCATTAAGTTAAATAAGCTCATAAGATAAACGAGCCAAGCTTGAACACCACCAAGCTCGCCTCATTAAATCTTTTGAACAACTTGTTTATTGTATAATTAAAACCTCGTTTATAGTATCATTTCCAATTTTATTTGTAACAATCATTAATATAACCATTCATAGTGTCATGAACAAGCTAACTTATTGGATCGTTAATGATATCAAAAAAAATATTTATAGATAGTTACATCACAATGTTTATTTTGTTATTATTGTAATTATTTGTTAACTTATTTAATGAAGATTTTAACAAGCTTGAACTCAAACCTTAATGATTCAATAAATAAGCTTAATTAAATTATTCTTTTAATACTCAAACTCAAATCGAGTTGAGTCACACTTGATAATAATTCATTAAATAAGCTTTAAATGATACTTTACTAAATAAAAAAATAGTATATAAAAAAATATTCAAGCCTTAATTAAGCTAACGAGCTAATGTTAAGCTTCAAATTTTCTTAACAAGTTGAGCTAGAGCATGAAGCTTGATTAGAGCTCGAGCTCGGTTAAAATAGTAACGAGCCAAGCTTGAAAATGAAAAATGAAGCTCGAAGAAAGCTCGACTGGAGCTCAAGCTCGATTAAATAGTAACAAGCCAAGCTTAAATAAGGCAAAGCTCGGCTCTGCTTGGCTCATTTACAGCCCTAAATGTCTTACTAGTACATACATATAATCTAAAAATTTAATTAATAATTTTTTTTTCCAAAACCCCGTCATCATATTTTCCCTATTTAAATTGAATAAAAATAGCATTAATTTAAATTTAAATTTTTTTTTCCCAATATATAATGAATTTCAGATATTTATTTTTATTAATAATTTTTAGATTCTATTATATTTATCTTTTTGTTATAATATGATATCTTTTTTTTTATATATAAAAACTATTTATTTTTATGAACTTAGTTTCAATGTTAAATCCATATACCCAAAATCTACTTATGCATTTAAACTTTGTTAAATATATATTATTTTTTTGAACTTATTTCTTGTTATCTATGTCCATAAACTTTTTTTAATTTCATCTTTCCCTCCAAAAAAACTATCTTCAAAATTATGTTTTTGATATAATTAGCTCTTGCATGATATGCCCTCCCTTCCCCACTCGAGCAACCCCTTCCACCGATGCCCGATGCCCCTTCTCTAACCATGTGGCTCCCCTCCCCTATGTCCATCCGCTTCCTCCACCACAGTGGTTCGTGACCCAATCGCCGGTGTTGGAAGCAAAAGAGTGCTTTTGAGATTAAGAAGGGTGACTAATTGATAAGGTAAAGAGTCTAATCAGTTTTAAAACGCCCAATGAAAAATGGAAACATGACGTTTTGGTGGAGAAAAATATCCGTTGCACTATTGCACACTTGCACTTACCCATATCACGTGCTATTAAATATATGCATTATATATATATATATATATATATATATATATATATATATATATATATATATATATATATATATATATATATATCAAACTATCATGTTAACATTATACTCTTTCTCAATCCATTTTTATCCATTTTGAAAGGGCATGGAATTATTCTTGATAAATAGGGTTGCAATATCTCATCCATTTTCTCTCCGCTAATTCAACGAAACTCCAACTTTCTTGATCTATTTGGGCCTACTGCGAAGCTCCGATATTTCTAAGGAGGTGAAGTTTTTTTTTTAATTATTAATTTATTTTTTTTCATTTGTGAAATCTATTTTTTGGATGTTGTTTGAGAAAATTTATTAAAATGTTTATAAATTGAGATTGATTAATGTGATATGTGGATTGATATCATTGATTATTTGATTTAAAGATGTGGCATGTGCATTGATATCATTAATATAATTAAATATTTGAGTAGCATTAAGTTCCCGTTTGATTTGCAAAATAGGATTGCGAATGGGGAGAAAAGGAATGGTAATGGAAATTGGTGGTAGTGGAAATGGAAATAAAAACTATATATGTTTGGTTGAAAGTATGATTCATTGAGAATGGAAAATGTAAAATGAGATAATGTGATAAAGTTACTATTTCATCATTAGTGTAAATAAATAATATTTAAATATTGTTTATGATAATTTTTAAATTGTAAGAAGGTTTGCTGCGTTTGCATATCTTGTTTACTTAAATTTTCATAAAAAAATTAATTAAATAATTCACTTCAATTATTATTTTAATTGTTGTAATTAAGTATTCTAAGTATTTTGTGTGTTGATTTTTTTAAAATAAACAAAAAAATGGTTCAAACTTATTCATTTTAAAATAATTTAAATATTATTATTTATTTTAATTCTTATAAGTAAGTATGTATATTAAATAGATTACTTAAGTATTGTTACTAATTTTATTTATTATAAATAATATATTTTTCTATACTTATGACAAAAGAAATAAAATTGTAGAAGTTAACCCTCTCCGTTACCCTAAAAAACATTTTTAAAAAAATCACGGGAGCAATTATGAGTATAGATAAATTAGTCAATAGCTTTCAATTCACTCCATTACTATCAAATTTGGGGGTATTGGAAACCAGCCTTCGATTCCCTCCAACTCCACTTGGGATTCTATTCCCATTCCTATGCATAGTATTTGGTTGACATGCTTGGAATGGGAATGGGAATGGGAATAAAGTAAACTCAACCTTTGTTTGGATGGCATGAATGGGAATGAGAGAGGAGCGGGTGGGAAGTGAGTGGGGAGTGAGTGAGGAGTGAGCAATCCTCCCAAAAATGGGAGGATTGCTCATTCCCCCACTCCTTAGAGATAAATTACCAATTTACCTATTATTTAATAATTAAACTAATAATTTGATTTAAATAATAAATAAATAATTTTAAATTAATTATTAATTAAAAGAATAATAATAATTTAATTAAATATGATAATTAAGTAGATAATTTTAATAATAATTAATAATTAAAATGAAATAATAATAGCTAATAATTAAAGTTAAATATTTATTTATAATAATTAATTAGTCATATTTCTTCATTAATTAGTTATTTATTATAGTAAATTACTTGGTTATTACTGATATTAACAAAAATTTTGAGATTTGGTGACTTATTAAAATTAAATATTTGTTTATGACAATTAATTACTTCAATGCTTAAATATTTTTTTTTAAAAATATAATCCTCACTACTTATTTGTATAAAGGGCATAATAGTTATTTTATTATATAATTTTTTTTTCACCTTTCCTATTCCTAATAAACTATCTCTCCAATGTTCCAACCAAATATAGTTTTTATTCCCATTCCTTTTTCAATCCCCATCATTCTCATTACTCTTCCACTTCTCTCCATTCTTCTCCTTACAACCAAATGTCCCGTATGTGTCTATTTCCATTCCGGGGATTAATAATCCCAATCCAAACGGACACTAAAGTCAAAATTTGTGATTTGCTAATTATAAAAAAAACCATTTATATGTAAAAAAACTTTTAAATATAAATTATCACTTTCAAATAAAATTTTATCTATAATTAATAAGATCTTAAATTTAAAAAATTAATACAAATTAAAATTTCAAAAATTATTTAAATAAATTCAGAAAAAATGTTTAAAACATAGTCATTTAAATAACATATGTCCACTCATTACAATTCTTCTAAATAAATTTTTTAATTTAAAATACTATTTATATTTGTATAACTATAATTTTTTACCATAAGAATGATAAAATGTAATTATTTCTTTTTGCCCCCTTATTGAATGGTAACTTATCCCACTCATCATAATTCCATTAAATAAGATTTTTTTAATTTAATATATTATTTACATTTGTATAACTAGTATAAGTTATAACTATACACATGGATAAAAATATTTATTTTAAGATATGCCTTTGTTTTATTATCGAAATCTATCTTATTGTTCTCAAAATTTTTAAATTTATACTATAGTTTTATTTTAAATAAACTCAAAGAGGAGCACAAGTTCTCCCTTTCTTAATAATATCTTTCATATCTAAAGAAATTGAGTTTAATAGCATAGTTATTTAAAATCAATGTTATAAGCTAACTAGTTAAAGTATTTGCAAACTAGTTGAAGTTATGATAAAGAACTTATAACCTCAAATTTAGATAGTGTTATTTATCCATGTTTATCAATATATGTATAAATACACACAAAAATTCTATTATGAGTTAAGGTGTAAACCTAGTTCAATTTGATAGGAAAAAGTATCCAATTTAGTGTTACATATATTTGATTAAATAATTTATGAATTTAAGATTTAGTTCAATTCATTTATATATTTAATTTGATCAATTTCATAGATATGGAGAGGATTTTTAAATATATACCAAAAAGTATTGACATAAGAACGAGTTTAGCGTTTGATGCAAGTACTACTGCACAAAAGAAAAATCTTGTTGAGTTTGATCCAAGTGATATTATTTTTGTACCAAGGCTTCGAAAACCAATTGAGGAATATGACACAAGAATAAGAGATCAAGTAACTTAGTGTGGAGAAAGATGCAGCTTATTGTTTCTATTGTTATCTTTTTATACAACAAAGGGGTGATAAACTTGAAATTGATGCCTTTATGAAGACAGGGTTTAGCTATTTGAAGAAGGCAATGGAAGTTTTCACTGACCACAACAATGCAAGGTGACTTTGTGAGGATTTCAAAAATCAGAGGCAAAGCGTGTCACATATATTCTCTTCTCATAGTAGAGAGATGGAGATTGCATATAGAGCTCGTGTCACTGCTATTTTATGTGTTGTCGGATTTTTTTTTTGTTGCAAGGTCTTGCTTTTTGTGGATATGATGAATCTTCTAATTCCACAAACATGGGCAACTTTCTAGATATGTTGAATTGGTATGGGATGGAAGTTGAAAGTGTTGGTCATGTGATTAAGGAAAATACTCCTGGAAATAATCAAATGACTTCTCCACAAATGCAGAAAGAGTTAGTGAAGACTTGTGCAGAAGAGACCATGCGAGCCATTATTGATGAGATTGGAGATAGTAATTTCTCTATACTTCTTGATGAGTCTCGTGACAAATCAATAAAAGAGCAAATGACTGTGATTGTGAGGTTTGAGAATAAGTAAGGGCATGTAATTGAAAGATTTCTTGCTATTGAACATGTTGCTGATACTTCAACCCCTTCATTAAAGACAATTTTGGATGGATTGTTTACTTGTTATGGTTTATCCATTTCTAGATTGAGAGGGCAGGGATATGATAGAGCTTCAAATATGAAATGGCAATTGAGTGGGTTGAAAACATTAATTTTGAATGAAAATCCATTTGCTTTTTATGTCTATTGCTTTGCCCACCAATTGCAGTTGATTGTCATTTTTGTAGCTAGAAGCATTTTGGCCATTAGTGATTTTTTTAGCTATGGCACTATGATTGTGAACATTGTGGTTGCTTCTTGCAAAAGGAGAGATGCATTGTTTCAAAAGCACCGTGATAAGATTGTGGAGAAATTGGAGAGATGTGAGATCTTTTCAAGAAGAGGCCAGTATCAAGAGACTAATCTTTGTTATTTTAATTTTTTTTTAATTTGTAGCTCACCCCCTCTCTGCAATTTCTGGCTTCGTCCCTGGCTAAGGGTGTGGTCAAGCACAACCTTGCCCAATGATATATATATATATATATATGTATATATATATATATGAATATATATGACAAGTGTTACTCTTTATTCATTTTTTAAAATTCTACTCTCCACTATTTATAATAAATTAAATAGAAATTATAAAATATTAAATTAAATAAAATTGATGTTGAGTGATAATAATAACTAATATCACTTGTCAAACATATTAATTAAAATTAAAATAAAAAATAAAAAATGCAATTACTTTCTCACAATCTATTTATATATATATATATATATATATATATATATATATATATATATATATATATATATATATATATATATATATATATATAAAATCATTGCAAGTTTCGTGGATTGGTAACTTTCTTCTTTGCTCAATCTTTTTATCTTTCATTATTTTTCTATTTGTTTATATCTAATTTAATTTCTTTAATTTTTTTGATTAATTGTTGGATATTTGTTAAATTATTTGTTTGATAATTTGTTATGGAAAATATTGTGAAAAATTGTTAAATATTTGTTGTGATTATTTGTTATGAAAATTTTAATTATTCCTTTGATTATTTGTTAAATAATTGTTGCATTTAATAATTGAATTAGATTGTGAATTTTTGTGAAGTTGTTTTTTAATTGTATTATTTGTTAATTTTGTGCTTTAGTTGAGTTAATTGTTAATTATATAGATATGATAGGTTTTTTTACATCTAAACCAAAATTTTGGATGGATGTATATTTTATATTATTGAAATATTGATTATTATAATTTTGAGTTTAAATTAATAAATTTTTTTAATATTTATAAATTTTTTAAATTTAAAAAAAAACAACACCCTTTTAATTTTGTTTCTCATTCCGCCACAATGAAGGACAAAGGATGAGTTGGCATAATATCATACAGGGCCCACTTAATGGATGAAATTATATTGAGCTAGAGACATGCATAAATATTAGGTGAAGGAGGAAGTTTCAGTGACTCGCTGGTCCTCTTCTCTTCTTTATTTATTTTTACGTTTGTTTGTTTGTTTTTTATCCCCTCTCTCTCTCTCTCTCTCTCTCTCTCTCTCTCTACGTATCTTCTTGTTTATAAAAAATCATAGTGATCTCCAAGGTCTTAAGGATCCTTCTTATTACCATTTTTTTTTAAAATATTAAATTGTTTAAAGTAAAGAGGTAAAGTTATCTTTCATAAATTTTCTAATAAATACCCAGAATTTATTATCAGTTTAGGGCATGTTTGGTGGACGTGATATGGACGATATGATATAATAGGCTATAATATCCTATTATTATCCTTTGTTTGGTGTGCCAATAGGATATAATAGTCTTATCCTATTGGCCCACTTTATCATGCCGAGCACATGATAATGAATCCTATGGGGGAGTCAGGATAGAAATATATAGGATATGATAAAAAGATAAATTTACTTTTTTACCAAATTATTTGAATTTTTTCCCCCAACGAGGGTTTTATTGCATCCCTTATTTTGATTTTTTAAACTCGGTGATTGAGATAGGAAGCTTGTCAACAAGTAGATATGATCAATTTTAAGTAGTGTTTTTCACATCTAGAGTGGTTAAAGGATTTCTCCGTCGATCTCATGCTTGAACAAGTTATTTTTAATCTAAATCTTTTTGTTGATCATGTCTTATTTTTAGTTTTTCTAGTTGATGTTTGTTTTACAAATTGATTTTGATGTTATTTATTTTCTATTAATGAGTTTGTTACTCTAGCTTTATGCTATATTGATGACTTTATGTATGATTTTCTCCTAGAATATAGGTATGAATTATAATTTTTACAAGTTGGTGATATTGCAATCTATATATTTGTGGGCATTATTTATAGGTTATTTATTTTTTAAAAGTTTAATAGAAACTAAAAAAATATAGTAAATTATTTAAAAATTAAAAAAATATATTTAAAAAAAGAATATATATAACTTATTATAAAGGGTAATTTTGTCTATTTGCATACCATTCATATCATATCCTATCATTATCCGGTCCACTTAAAATATAAAATAGGGTAACAAAATACTATCTGATAGTTTATCCGGTGCGCATCAAACATATGATAGGATATGAGTTTATCATGTCTATATCCTTTCCTACTCTTATCCAGTTCTTATATCATATCTGCCCATATCATATCCTGTTCTCCAAACAGGCCCTTAGTATCAAAGTAATCCTTTATGTAACGTTAGGTTAAGAGAAATCTTAGATTACCTTAGAATATGGACAAGGTAATATAAGATTACCTCGCTTGGTTGTTTAGGGTGTGAATATTATTTTATTAAACTATGATGACTTGGGTAACATTACCGGTATTGTGATTTCCAACTCAAAAAATGTTCTAGGGTGACATTTGAAGCTGTCTACCAGCTTTTAGGATGTGTATCACACACATCATTCATGATGCTAGGTCCTGTAATATTTAGAACTTTTCTTTAGTCTTGTTCCCTATTTTGGGTATGCTCAATAGGGTTTTGTTTGGTCTGGGAGTTCTCGATTGTAGAATAGTCTTTGTAATCGGGTTATGGTACAGCTTGTGCCATCTCAAATCTTGAAATCTTTTGTTGGGCTAAAATCCGCACAGCCTGTGCCAGTTCTAGCCCACAAACTTTTGTCAAGAATGAAATCTGCACATCCTATGTGAATCCTTGTCTTAAACCTTTTGTTGAGCCAAGACCCGCACAACTTATGTGAAATGCCACAGCTTGTGTGAAGTTTTCCTGAACCATTCTTTCTTTTTGTCACAAGGGTATTTTTTGTCATTTTCAGACCCTAAACCTTTTTATCCTTCTTTATTATCCTTTTTTCCTCTTTTTATCCTCAAAGCTCCATCCTCTTTGGATGAAGATCAAGGCCCAAACCTCTTCATCCTCTATCCGGAGTGAAGTCTCCTTGGTTTCTTGTTCTTCTCGTTAGAGTTTGGCAAGGTAAGACACCTTCTTTCTCCTTCTTTCTCCATGTTTTCTTCATCTTTATAGATGGATCTAGGGCTTGTGGTTATTGATGATTATTGAACCTTCATTATTGCAATATATTCTTGTTGATGTAATTAATGTTGTTGTAGTATCATTTTTTTGTATCTTGTTGAAATCTTGAGTAGCCTTCATGCTTGAAATTGTGAGTTATTATAGAATTACTGTAGCACTAAGGAATTCACTTCATGTCTATTGTTTTCTTAGCCTAGAATGGAGATCCCTCCCAAGGGAATTCTTAGGAATCATTTGGGCTCAAGATTGAGCCATACCTGTGCCCCGATTGGACTCGCATTGCATTTTAGGGTTAGAGGGCATTCATTCACATTACCATGTTTTCAATCATTTTTTTATTGAGTTCTTTGCATTGTGATGCTTTGGCATTAGGCGGCTAGGCTTCGACCAAAGGCAAGGAGCCAGTGGAGGAGTAGTGCTGTTTTTGGGATTTGGTCTCCATGTTGTGAGTGGAAATGTTGATTTTTAATGCATGGTTCTTTTAAATTTAAAATGGTCCCTATATTAGCTTTTGATGCTTATAAATCCACATAACAAACTTTAAACTTCTTCCATGCTTGAATGACATGGTTTAATTGATTTCTCGATAAGAATTATATGGTCTAGATTATATTTTGTATTCGTAAGTGTTGATGACTTCCAAATTATATACTCTTGTATATGCACATAATTGAATGATTTATCAAATATGGTTGATTTGTGAAACCTGGTTAATGTGGGACATTGAACCATGGATTTGTTTGATAGGTTGTTAAATGTGAAAAACCTTGATTTTATTTATTTAACAGTGACTGGGGGCTTTAGCCCCAACCTATTGCAGTGGGAAGGAGTATCCACAGTCGTGCCCCATTTATGGTGCCCTTTTCAGGTAGCACGAAGAAGTCCTAATGGGATAATTTATCGAGAACTCGGGGTCACCACACGGGGTCTCGGTGGGCCAACGTCAAGGATATGAAGGTCTTGACGGCTCTAGACCTAGTCGCGGCCATAACCAGGATTGGAGGATTTTCTAGGCTATTAGATCATATGGAAATTATTTTTCTCATGTTTTGAAATATGTTTCTTCAAGTGATGCTACTATCTTTTATATAGAATTGAGTTTTCTTTTTTCCTTTGGGAATTGTTAGCATGTGCAAAATGACATACTGGTTTTAATAAAAATCTAGATGTATCTACCTTTTATTTTGATTCAATGTATGATGTGGAGATTATTTTAAGGCTACTTCAAAATGTTTTATTCTTGGATAATTTGAACCTTTTTCTTAGATCTTTTAGAGCCATGTCTTTCCACTCACTGAGTGACCTTGTTACCCACCCTTCTGACCATTTTCTCAGGCTTAAGTGAGTAGGGAAGGCATGATCAGACTTGGCAATTCCTTTCTTCTTCTTCTTCTTCTAGTCTTTGATGTATGTTTTGTCATCTTGATCATAATGCATTGTATAAGACTATGGATCCACTAGTGAGATGTATGAGTTTTGTAGACTTTGATCTATATACTACAACTTTGTATCTCTACTTATTGAACCATGTCATTTGGTGATATGTTGCATACTCTATTATTGCTATCATTCGTTTCATATCTTCTAGTTGCACACTTCTTCTTTGGGTTATTTTTAGCAGGGAGTTGTAAGCCTTGCGACAGACTAAAGTGGGGTGATGTCTATCTCATCTAGGGTTATCACATACTAGTCCTACGGAATAGGGCATGAAAGGTCCATTCACTTCAAGCTTGATGGCTGGTTGGGAGGACTGGCTCCTAGAGATTTGTGGTTGGAAGCATTTAAAGAATCTATAATCATAGGTGGAACAGTTAATGACATAGCCTCTAACTTCCTTCACATCCTAAGAGAAGCTGATCCTTTCATTGATGCCTTCTTATTGGATACAAATGGAGATTCCAAAGACCTTAAACATTGGAATCGCATTTCTAATGACACTTTCTCAGTTAAATCCTTCTACAACTTTCTGATTGACGGTGGCTTGCGCTACTAATCAAGTAAGAACATTTGGAGGGGCTATTGCCAAAGGAAGGTTAAGGCGTTCACTTGGCTAGGGTAGGATAATAAAATTCTCACCCTTAAAAACCTAGATTAAATAAGATGCAACAAGCTACCAACAGCTACATGCATACTTTACTTCAATGACATTGAATCTGCGGATCATTTGTTCATTCACTGCCCTTTTGTAGTACAAATCAGGGATTATTTCAGTCAGAGCCTTGCTTTGAAAGACTTTCCTACGTCCCTGTCAGATAAGCGGGGTCCTTGGAGGACAACACTCAAACGAGGGCCAAAGGAAACTTGGGATACTTTAATGAGGGTGTTAATTTGGAATGTTTGGCTTGAAAGAAATAGGAGACTCGTTGATGAATGCTTTTGTACTTCTATTTATGTGATTTTTAAGGTATCTCATATGTTTATCCTTTGGGTATCTACAATTCTCGAACAGAAGAGACAAAAGCTGGAGGAGTCAGTACATGTGGTCAACAGAAGCCTAGAGTTTGCAGATCCCAGGAGGGGTGAGCTGAGTAGCCCTTGATGATGAAGAGTAGCATCGGCTAGCACCTCCTAGTGCTTACACCTTGAAGCTCCTAGGGACCTCCGCCCTTCTCTAGGAGTAGTCATGTCTGTGTTGTGTTTTTTCTTTTAATTTGCTCCACGTCTAGTGGACTATTTACATTTATTGTGTTGTTTCTTTTGGTTGTTCCCTTCCCTGTTGACCACTCCTCTATTGCCCCACTTGTCTTAAAGCATCTTTATCTTCTTAGTTAAGTTGTACGTTCCCTCTTTTCTAATAAATGTAGTATATCCACTTTGTCAAAAAAAATAAAATAAATAAAGTTATGAAGCTGGCATTTCAATCATCATATTCAATTTTTTTTTAGTGAAATTCAATGACTTAGTATCACTAACCAATATGATTCTTCCATTTTAAACACCGGCTCTATGCAAAACAGAGGTAAATTGCTAATATGTTAAATGAAAAATTATTTTTATGGATTTTTTTGCAAATTTTTAATTACCATATGCAATAAATTAAGTTTAAATAATTATAAATATGCACATAAAACCATAATTAACTATAAAAATAAACATTTTAAAATGGAAAATATATTTATTTTAGTTTTATAAAATTTAATTACAACAGAGTTCTGGCTAACAATTTTATTCAAACATTCAATTTATTTAAACATTAAGAGAAAAGAAATTCAATTTGGAGGAACAAAAGTCCTACAAAAATGATATGTTTTGGTTCCTATTCAAAATTTCCCCTTTAATTTATAGACCAAAAAGAATATTTTAAAATTTTTAATTTTAATTTTAATATTAATTTTTTTTATAGGGTATGGTTTAGAAAACATATTGCAATATATATATATATATAATCACAAATTATTTAATATATATATATATATATATATGTTAATTTAAAAAAATGTGCAAATAAATGTTGTAGACCTCTAATGGTTAATTCCAATAGGTTGGGTAGATGATAAGCAATCCCTTGCTATACCGCAAGTGCATAGATCGCATAAGTAGTAAAGTGTACCCGAATGGGTCGGGTGGTTGAATCTACAGGGACTGAAAAAGTTCTCAGTACTAGTTATGCTTCTAATATCTAGCCTGATCAAAGATATGGGTAAAGATGATAGCTAGGAACCTAAAAGGGGGAAGGATGACAGGTAAGGACTAGAAAGGAACTGGGTGAGAATGACATAGATAGAGCAGGGGTTATTTAGAGATTTCCCTACCCTTAATGGAATCGTAGGAAGATTTGGTCGGAAGAGATTCCACACCAATACTCGTATGGGATTAGGGGTTAATTACCTAGGGATTCGGGCTTAACATATTTTAGGAGTCGCTTGGCTCAAACCACCATTGGTTTGTAACCCTAGCATTCTTCTAGCTTTAGTAGCCTGAGAGAATCTGCATTTGTAACCATTTTCCTTCCTAAGTTTTCACTCATTCTCCTCGGTGTGTAGACACTTTTCCTTAGTTCTTCTTAATCTTTTTAGTAGTATAGAAAACTTGCACACAAAATTGTAGGTTAAATAACAAGTAAAAAGGAAATAAGGGTAGCTTCTTGGCTCCATGAAATACGACCCCTGTGTCACACACAGTGCACTAGACCCCATTCACTTGCGGGCAATATCATCAAATTTTATGTGCCGTTGCTGGGGATTCAACAAGGAATACTCAGAAAACTTGTAGCTTGTTGATTTAGCCATTTTATTTTTTCTATCTCTCTTGTTTTTATTTGTCCTAGTTGTGTACACTCTTATTTACTTGTTCCTTGTTGTATTTTACCACCTCATCGTATTTTTGTAGATACTTCTTTTCTCTTCTGAGTGATTATGGCTTTAGCTAATGATTGGCTTAATTGTTATTATTTTCAGAACCCATACTCCTATTGTCCAAATGAACTATCAGTAAAATCTGAATTGATAGGAGTGGCTAGCACACTCGTTGGCAATGATTCGTGGAAGGCACAATATTGCAACACACCGAACACCCTTAATCTGGGAGAGCAAAGTGTACAAGACTTCTTCAACCATTTTATGAATCCAAACGGGATAACATTGGTAGTGGAGCATGATCCACCTTTTTCCCCTCCATGTCCATTAGAGAGGGACCAAAGCACGAGCTAGACAACTCCACCAGATTAATTCTGTTGAATAAGGAAAGTTCAGATCAGACAAGGCTTAATAGTTATGAAGAAATAATTCATGCCCAAGGAAGTGATTCATATTCGTCAAAGTTTGAGGCTCATTCCATTGGAGACAGTTTAGACAATGGCACTTCATCGGGGGAGGAAAATAAAGGGTTCGAGGATATTGATCTGGGATAATACGGGAGATTGAAGTCATCAATTGAAGAACCGCCGGTGCTAGAGTTGAAACCGCTTCCTGAACACTTAGAGTACGCATTTTTGGGTGAGAGATCTAAACTTATGGTCATCATCACTTCAGATCTGACAACTGAACAAAAAGACAAGCTTTTAGGTGTACTAAAGAAGTATAAAAGGGCAATCACTTGGAAAGTTTCTGATATCAAAGTGATCAGTCCATCTTTTTGTACACATAAGATCCACATGAAAGAAAATCATAGGCCAACAGTGATACCTCAATGAAGACTCAACCACAACATGAAAGAGGTGGTGCGGAATGAGCTCATCAAGCTCCTCGATGCAAGCATTATTTATCCAATCTCCAATAGTGAATAGGTAAGTCCAGTATAAGTGGTACTTAAAAAAGGAGGAATGACTATGATCCAGCATAAGTGGTGCTTAAAAAACGAGGAATGAATATGATCATGAATGAAAAGAATGAGCCTGTGCCAACCAGAACTGTCACAGGGTGGCGAGTATGTATAGATTAGAGAAAACTCAATGATGCCACAAGAAAGGATCACTTCCCATGGCCATTCATCGATCAGATGCTTTAATAATTAGCTGGGCATTCTTACTATTTCTTCTTAGATGGTCATTCTAGATATTTCCAAATCCCCATTGCCCTCGAAGACCAAGAAAAGACAACCTTCACTTGCCCATATGACACTTTTGCTTACCGTCGTATGCATTTGGGTTATGCAATGCATTATCCACTTTTTAGAGGTGTATGATGGCAATTTTTGAGGATATGGTAGAGGACATCATGAAAGTATCTATGGATGACTTCTCAGTCTTCGGTGACACATTTGAGTTATGCCTTAGAAATTTGGAATGAGTTCTAGCCTGATGCAAGGAGACCAACTTGGTTCTCAGTTAGGAAAAATGTTATTTCATGGTAAAAGAGGGTATAGTCCTTAGGCACAAGATTTTGCCTAAAGGGATTGAGGTAGACAAGGCTAAGGTTGCCACTATGAAACACTACCTTCTCCTACTTCAGTAAAAGTTATCAGAAGCTTCTTGGGACATGCTGGGTTCTACAGGAGATTCGTCAAGAACTACTCTTCTATTGCCCAATCATTGACGAAGCTACTTGAAAATAGATGTCCCTTTTGAGTTTCATGAAGAATGCATGACTATTTTTCTCTCCCTTAAGAAAAAAGCTTGTGGAAGCACTGATCATAGTTTCCCCATATTAGAGTTTGTCATTTGAATTAATGTGCGATGCAAGAGATTATGCAGTTGGGGAAGTACTTGGGAAATGATGAGACAATCAATTTCATCCTATCTATCACGTGAGCAAGACTTTGAATGATTCCTAGGAAAACTACACGACCATCGAGAAGGAATTACCTATAGTGGTTTTTGCCTTTGACAAATTCTGGTCATACTTGGTTCTCTCTCATGTATACTAATCATTCAGCATTGAAATACTTGTTAAACAAATCACATGCCAAGCCTTGATTGATCCGTTGGGTTCTTCTACTCCATGAGTTTGATTTTGAGATAAAGGATAAGAAAGGGGCAGAGAACTTGGCTACAGACCACCTGTCCCACCTTGAGGGACCTCATGAGAATGTCTTGGAAAAAAGGGAAATAAATAACACATTCCCTGGAGAGCTGCTATATAGCATTCAGGTTGTAAGGAAAGAGGAAACCCTATGGTTCACCGACTTTGCAAACTATTTGGCCGTAAAAACCTTCCCAAAGTGGCTTACCTATCAACATAGGAAGAAGCTTTTCCCATATCTAAAGTCCTATGTACGGGAGGATCCTTATCTTTTCAAGATCTATTCTAATCAGTTTGTTAGAAGATGCTTGTCACAAGTGGAAGGGCAAGACATTCTAAGGTACTGTCATTCAGATCTAACAGGGGCTCATTACAGTGCAAATCGCACAAGGAAGATTCTCGATGCAGGTTTTTATAGGACTTTGATGTTCCAAGACACACAAGAGCACGTGCTAAGATGTGATAGATGTCAATGTGCAAGAAATCTCTCTTGCATGGATGAGATGCCCCAAAATTGGGATCAAGTCTGCAAGGTTTTCGATGTCTGGGATATTGACTTTATGGGCCCATTTCCCAGTTCTCATGGTCAAAAGTTCATTCTCATGGTAGTTGATTACTTGTCAAGATGGGTGGAAGCAAAAGAACTCCCTACAAGTGATGCAAGGGCGGTGGTAAAATTCTTAAAAAATTATTCTCCAGATTTGGCACACCAAAAGCAATTATCAGTGAGAGAGGCACCCATTTCTGTAATTCCTAGTTCGAGAAGATTTTGAAACGATATGGTATCTCTCACAGAACCACCACACCATATCACCCTCAGACTTGTGGGCAAGTCGAAGTCTCAAACAGAGAATTGAAGCGAATCCTTAAGAAGACAGTTGCTAATCATAGGAAGGATTAGGCTGATCACTTAGATGATACAGTCTGGGCATACAAGACTACCTATAAAACACCCATTGGAGTCATTCCTTATAGGCTGGTTTATGGAAATGCGTGCCACCTATATGTTGAGCTTGAGCACAGGGCATACTGGGCCATAAAGCATCTCAATCTTGATCCTCACTTAATAGGTTAGAAGAGAAAGCTTCAGTTAAATGAATTGGATGAATGACGCACCTTAACCTATGAAAATTCGGCACTCTACGAGAAAAGATTGAAGGAATATCATGACTGGCACATAAACCAAGGTAAGCAGCTCAAAGAGGGAGATCAGGTATTGCTCTTTAACTCGAGATTGAAACTCTTTCTAGGAAAGTTTGTGGGATCGAAAATACCCGCCTCGCATCGTGGTCGATGAAGAGACACCAAAGCGATATATCGAGTCACAAATGTTATTTTTATTTTTATTTATTTTTTTATCTTTGTAGGCTCTTTCCATTCTTAATAGAGGCAAGCCTCCATTATTAATTACCCCTGCACTCAAGATCTTAGGAACCTCCGATTAAGGGCTCAATTACAAGTAAAGGCAAGAAAAATTTTGCAAATTATAAATTTTTTATCATTTACTACATATATATATATATATATATATATATTCATTACATCCTTTATTTTTCAATATATAACTTTCTTTTATATATATTATATATAGTTGCACGCCTGCGCTTTTGTCATCGCGTTGCATGCCTTCATGCCCGCTTTTGAAATGCATATTTCCTCATTGCCTTGAAATTTATATATTTATTTTAGAAATTGTCACTGCCTTGAAATAAGCTTTTCTTGCCATTGCTTTGGAATGAATTCACCGCATTGGATTGACGCATCCATTTTACATAGCTCGAATGTGAGACATCTTAAATTGGGTTAATATTTGGTAAGCTCCAAAGTTGCAAAGCATGTGCAACACATCAATGTAGAATCGACCGATCCATGCATCCTCACGCATAACCACTTTAATACATCATTTCTCAAATATATATATATATATATATTAATCCATGCTTATCCGGTTATCCCCTATGTCTCTTTTGAATGGTGGAGCCCGTCCTTCTCATTCTTATCTTTTTTTTTTTGTTATTATTATTATTTTTTTAATTCACAGCTTCAAATA
This sequence comes from Dioscorea cayenensis subsp. rotundata, assembly GCF_009730915.1. Classification (NCBI taxonomy): domain Eukaryota; kingdom Viridiplantae; phylum Streptophyta; class Magnoliopsida; order Dioscoreales; family Dioscoreaceae; genus Dioscorea; species Dioscorea cayenensis. The sequence goes on from NC_052479.1 coordinate 10,160,298, forward strand.
TTTAAACAATGTTTGCATTAATAGCCATCTAAAGCCATACATGCCATGCATGGTTAGTTAGTGGTGGGTCCCCCTTATACATGATTATATACGATATTAGGTTGCATTTCCTTCTTCAAATAAGAGTCTTTTGGATTCTTTGTTTTAATGCACGTGGATATGCATGCTTCTCCTTCATATAGATCTATATGTTGTCACACAAATGAACTGGGCACTTACTTGCCATGTGTTCTTATATATATATATTCGGATTTGCCATCCTCGCTAAGAGGCTAAATGGCCACCATGTCCATGTATTTACTTAAAAGACCTTTTTATCTCACCTTATATATATATATATATATATAAGATAGAGCCGGCTGATACGGAGGCAGGGTTTAGAGGCAGTAAAAACAACATTATACCTATAGAGGCGGTTATAACCGCCTCTATAGGGCTTTTTGAAACCGCCTCAAAAACACTTTTTGGTGTAGTG
>NC_052479.1:10161772-10181056 GCF_009730915.1 Dioscorea cayenensis subsp. rotundata
GCCGATCAAGCGAGTTTTATCAAAGCGGTCACGACATCGATGCGGCATCAAGTGGAGTGCCATCCTTTGCCTTACCACAACATAGGGCACGTTATAATTTCTTGAAATCCAGGCCCTTTGGTATCATCCGTACAATTGACCGCAATGACCTTGAAGCTCTAGGTTTGGCCGAGACCGTAGGGCGGAGTTGATCAATCATGATGGTTGGGGCTGAAATTTTTCTCAATTAATGATCCGGCCTACCGTGAGCTCACCTTGGAGATTCTAAGCACAATTGAATTAGCGAGACCATCTGGGATAACCTTCCAAGCTTTTGGAACAATGCACGCCATTACTGACTATCAATTGGGTTGTTTCTTGGGCTTGTATGATGTGGGATTTGTGAACACACCGAGCATGTCAAAGTCTTCCCGATTGACTTTCCGCCACCATGACACACACGCAGTTCGGAACATTATCTCCGGTCGGCGCATCGAATGAGTCACGGAAAAGCATCCTGTCTTCACAATCCCGCGCATCGTTATGTTCACGCCTTTGTTGAGTCGAGTATTGGTGGCGGGGTGATAGCACTGGGGTAATCATGCGCTCGACTTACTCATGCTTTATAGCATCATTGAGCACTACCCGATCCACCTTGGTCATCTCTTTGCCGAGTTGTTCGTCCATCAGGGTACTTATACACGCCTTGGATCTATTTTTCTTTGGGCCATACATCACGCGTTTGATTCGAGGTATGGGTTTGATCGGACACACCGGGACTTACGTTGTTGGTGGATTTTCACCCTTTAGGGGATGGCTACTTTGTTTTCCATGGGAATGGTGGAGAAACGCGGTGACACCTATGCCCTTATTCGATACTCACCCACGGGGAGGCGCATCACCACTTCTCCACCACGGTCCGATTCCGAGCACGAAGCGCGCCACCCTCGGTTGAGCTTCGCCTCGGGAGATTCGAGGCGAGCTTCATTCCCTTCGCCAAGGACATCAAGAGACTCTTGAGACACTGGGAGCAGTTGGCAAAGGGACATCGCTGAAGTTCTTTCTTTCGTCGCGTCGTCTTCTTCATCCTCCGGCACCACCTCGGGGGCTACCACATCCTTAGCACCCAGTGCATCTCTTGATGAGCACCACCCCGCATAGGAGCATGACTTTTTCTGGACTTGAGCTTTTGTTTTGTATTTTTGTTTTATTTTGTTGCTTGTTGGTTGAACTTGTTTTGTTAGCTTGGGTTCTTTCCGGCTAAACTTGTCTTGCTTTTACTTTTGACTATTATGCATGTTTTCCTTCCCCTTGTTTTCTCTTGATTGTCATGATCGCCTTATTTATTTTTTTGCGAGGACTTCTCACGGATTGTTGCCTCTTCTCCTTTACCCTTTCTTTGGCAATGGCTGCACTTTCACTGAACACTCTTCATCAAACAATTAGGGGCGGGTCTCTTTATCATTTACTTATTATGGATTCTCCACCATGTTACTGCTGATTAGTGTACATTGAGGGCAATGTACGATTCTAGGTGTGGGGATGGGTTATTTGCATGCTTACTTCACCGATGATAGCTATGATATATTGTTAGGAACCTCCCGGCTTGAATGAATGATAGTAATGAGTTGTAAGGTTATTTGTGCTATAAAGGAAGTCGTGTTTTTCTTTCTAGTGCTTTCTTCACAGCTTTGACACGAGTGTTTCTACCTCGTTTGACCTTGCTAACCCTTTCGCTTTGATTTAAAAGTGTTAGAATGGTAAATTCATCCCTCAATGGTCTTTTTAAGAGCTTTTTGGTCCTTTTTGTTCATTTTGCTTTATCCCTAAGTGAAGTTTTTGCATGAAGGTGCTCAGGAGACATGTATATATTTGTTATCTTTAGAAAAAAAAAAAAAAAATAATAAATGAGTCTATGTCAGTATTCCTCTGCTAATTTAGCACGAATGCGTCTATGTAGACTGTAATCAAGTAGGTTGGGTGGCTCTTGTGCCTAATCAGCATGTGCATCCTTCGAAAGATTATAAAATATTTTTGTGCGGTCTACGTTAGCGGACTCGAAAAATGATGAAATGAGAAGAAGAGAAATGATGAGAAAAACAAAGAAAGAGAAGTATTTGTTCTCCCGGACTCAATCATGCATTCACTTAGATACTAAAGTGTTGAATGTGGACCGAAGGATTCTTTAACATTTCTAACACCGGTAGTCATTGAACGTGGTGTAAATAGGGAGAGCGAGGGATGAAGCATACACACACTCACGGGGAAAGCACTCTAAAGGAATCATGACTATCTCTCTTGAGTCGGTTATTGTACAACTCATTTTCTTGAATTCATTTCATACGTACTGTGGGGTTCTTCACTATTTGAGCTTGAGGTCGTACATTTAGTCGTTTATCATTTTGCCCTTATTCTTTTCATGTGTGTTTGCTTGGGGACAAGCAAAGCGCTTATGTGAGGGGATATTTGATAAAGCGCCTAAATGTATGTATTTTATATGTATTAATCGTGTATTATTTGTGAACATGTTAACGAATTGATGCCCGTTTTATGTCTAAATTGGTTATTTCGGTGTTGCAGGTCTTAAATGAGTCAAACAATGCTTAAAAATGCAAATCGGATGAATTCGACATCAAAAACGGCATTTTTGGGGTCCCGACACTGCATGGCGAGCAGCTATGGCGGTCATTGTTCTTGCTGCGGCCCATTTTGGGCTGGGAGTTTCACGGGCTCCATGCGCCCGCATGGATGCCCGTGAGGTTTGCTGGGAATTCTCAAGCCTCGGTTACTACAGCAAAACACTGTATCACAAGTACTGTAGTAAAAACACTGCAGCCGAGCACTGTAGCACCGGCAGGTTTTTGGGCATTTGGCTGTGAGCTTCACGGGCTCCATGCACCCGCATGGAGCCCGCATGGACTGACGGGGTATATAAGAAGCTGATTTCTTCTAGGGCAGGGGAGGAGTTTTTGGGAGAGTTCTTCAAGCCGATTTTCACCAGTCTTTGAGAGGCAAGATTACATGTTTTTGGAGAAGGGAAATCTAAGGGAGAAGCTCGGATTTGGCTAGATCTTCATCGATCTCTTCTTTGGGAGTTTGTAGAGCGATGAGGGAAGCCGCCCCATTGCGGGCGTCCGTGGAAGCCTTTCCACCTAGCGTGGCCTGTCTTCCTTCTTCCATTGTTTGAGAGAGTTTTTATTATGCCATTCGTAGTTGTTTGCATGGATTTGTTGCTTGGATTTGTTTGTATGGACTGAGTAGACCCCAAGGTCACGGATGCCGGTGAACCTTGGGGTGAACTTGTGTATTTGGATGATTTAAGTTTGTTTATTGCAATTGTTGTGTTTTGAGATTCATTCTTGGTGCATTTGATGTGTTGCTTACATGAGAACTCCGTAAAACCAAGCTGCTAGGGTTGTACTTGGTAGCGTGACCATCGCCCTTGTACTAGACACACCAAGTTTGGAAGGGATTCATGTATCGAATACGCCGTGACCATCGGGTATTCAGTGCCCCTCCACCATTAGGGGCTAGACCAAGTTGTGTTCCGGCTCTAATTAGGGATTTCCCCACTTGTTAATACAATCGTATGAGGATTTGATCGGAAGAAATTCGTGTCAATACTTATACCGGATTAGGGGGTCAATGGCCGTGACCATCGGGTTGACCTAATCTAGGAAATCTCTAGATCCAAACCTTCAATTGCATGACATTCTTAGCATCCCATGCACTTTAGTAGCCCCTAGGGAATCCGCATCCATGACCGTTCCTTTCCCCGATTTTTATACCCCTCTCCGTATTTTTAGTCTCCACTTGTAGTTATCTTATTTAAATTAATAGATTAGAGAAACCTTTTCGAATCATCGGCTAGACAATAAGCGAAGAGGAAGTAAGGGTAGATCCTTGGGCCCGGGGAATCGACCCTCTCGTGCTCGCACGAGAGGTATTACTTGACGACTCCGTGCACTTGCGGATCACACTCATCAAACCCCCTAGATATTCATGCCGATGGTCTTGTGGAGTAGTCTCGTTCCCTCAAAAGTTCCCTTGTCAAGCCTAGGACACACCTCACCGGACCGGTGCGATGAAAGCTCCCCCAATAACTATCTTCCAATAGAAATGTGGTGTCAAAGACGTAGAACCACTCCAAAAGACTTGCCAAAGCTTCCCTAAATCCTAGCCGTCGGCTTCCCAAAAGTTGGAGAAAAGGTAGATGATAAGTGCTTGTGCGATATGAATGCTAAGTGTTCATTCTTTATGTTGAGCATTACTTTTTCTCAGGGTTTTTTTACACTAATATTTGTGTTTTTTTATGTTACTTTTTATGTAGGTAGGGTTGTGAGCCCGAGTATGAAGGAAATAGGCCAATGTGGATCATAATGCACCTATTTTGGAGGAAATATTGCTAAGGTTCAAATGTGAAGACATAGGTAAGGTGTGAGATGCTAGAGTGTGTGCCAACCTCCTTGGATTCGAGTGAGTACATCCATTTGGAGGGGCACAAAGGCAGTCACACTCAAGCATTCCGATTTATGCACATAAGAACGAGAGCTCCACCAACATGTATATCATTGAAGAAGCAAGTGATTCACGATGTAAACGTGTGCCCGTTTCCGTTACCCTGATGAAAATATGGAATTAAGAAGTTATTCAGGTCGAAGACTGTAGCATAGCACTGTAGCATGTAATGTAGCAAAGACTGCTCACACCGGCCGAGAAATCGAGAAAGAGAGAATTCACAGGGCGTGTGGAAATTATCCACGCCGTGTGGAAATTCCGCATGGGCGTGTGCACAGTCCCACGCCCGTGGAGTCGGCCGATTCAGACCTCTATTTAAAGCCGATTCAGCCCCGATTTTGGTATTCTTTTTCTCCATCTTTTTCCCAAACTTGCGAGAGGGCTTCAACTAGGGTTTTGAGGTGTATCGGCTAGGTTTTTTGGAGAGGTTCTAAGGCTCCGACATCGCAGTGTCGCTCGGAAGAAGGTTATTGGGAGAGCTTTTGTCGGCATCGATCCTGCGAAGTGTATCATAGGCCGAATAAAGGATCCCTTGCGACGAGTAGAGGACTCTCCACAAGACCATCGACACGACCATCGAGGGGTTTCTTTTATGGATTCATTGCTTTTTAGATTCAATTTCTTTTGATTGTACTTAGCTCCATGGAGAGCTAAAACCCCTAGTGTGTACTTGGGTGATTGTAAACCCTAGGATGTATTCGCTTTCATTGGTCTTCCTTATTATGCTTTCAATAAATTGATGTTTATTGTGAGTTCCAACCTTGAATGCTTGATTGTATGAACATTTCCCCTAGAGTGACACTAGGGTTGAGAGTTCTTGTTGGTAACCTTGTGAGTGACCCGACACACCACAAGCTGCTAGACAAAAGCTAGGTTGGAGAGGGTTGAGAGTGTGAGTCGAGAGGTACATGAGCGCCCCCTTTCTCCTCCAATGTGATAGATTCTACCTCCGTTCCTCGAGTTCTTTGCGGCCATAATAGAGTGAATGGTCTAAGGGATGAATCTTCGCTGGGGCTTAGTTGCGCGTGCAATGGAGTGAAGCGTTGAGGGGATCTTAGTATCTAGGGCTTAATTGTGGTTAGGGACCTTCCTCCTAGACCAAAGGGTTAGGTCTATAATTAGGAAGAGATTTATCACCTGGAATCCCTAGAGCTCATTGCAACTTTATTCGAGTGCGAGGTTGAGAAGTTATTTAATCTCTCCTCCGGGACATGAATAGAGTTAGGCATAGTTGACTTTAGATTTGGGACTATGTATGTAAGGATTTCCACGACTCACCATTGCATTGATTAGGAAGCATAATAGAGAGTTCTTGCACTTGAAGCGATTATCCTAGGTGAAGCATCATCCGAGTACCCCATCTTTATCGATTGCCTTACCTCCTCCTTACTTTTGCTCTCTTACTTGTTGCTTTTAATTGTTGAGAATTGAATCATTGTCACACTTATCATTGTTGATATTTCACATAGCTAAGAATCGAATTAAGTGTCTTTACTCCCTACTCCCTGTGGATTTGATACCCGCTCACCCGGGATTATTACTTCGACAAACCCGTGAACTTGGAGGATATACGCAAGGGGATCTTGTCAGTAGAGAAAAGGATAAAAGATGGATCCCCAAATCGATACAAGTGACGGCTGTATAAAGGACTGGAATCGGGCATCCACACGGGCATGTGGAATTTCCATACGCCTGTGTGGATTTATGGAAATCTGATTTTTTGTGAGCTGTGAACAGTAACTGCTTGAGCGCATGGATGTTGGCACACATTTACGTATCTTCGAGAACACCGTGCATCTTCTCATGTGTCCACTTCAAGGTTCCATCAACATAATGCATTTGCAATCTACTTTGGCTCCTTTCTTCTCTATTTAGCTCCACATCTCTATATGCGCAAAAGAACACAGAAACATTAGCTATAAAACCTGATAAAAGTAATGCTCATCGTAAGAAAGGAACATATCACATTCTTAGTACACAAGCACTTATCAGTTTTACTAAAGCAACTACGTAGATCATTCATATCAAGTCTTACAAACACAATGTTTAACAAAAGAACCAAAAGAACACCATAAATCAAGAAGAATACAAGTGTTTAAGCATAAAATGTGACATAGTCCCCATCCCAGCGTGCCATGGTTAGCTAGCCCCTTATGGGTGGGTATAACATGGACAAGATGACAATAAATCTAAAGAAGGAAGACATGACTTTCTTCTTTTTAAAATTTTCCTCCAATGTCGAGCTCCGTGTGCTAGAACCACTTATTTTATGCCTCCAACTCGCTCTTTGTTGCCCTAGAAGGTGTGGATAAGCTTGATTTCACTCTCATCAATGTCCTCCCAGTGGAGAAGAAGATCCCTGAATAAAAATAAATCCAAAACCCTAGAAACTGGAGTTAAAAAGGCTGATTTTAGGCTTGACACGGTCACCGCACAAGCGTGTCCACCCCGTGTTGTATTTGGGGAAAATTTGAGTGAAATGGCAGAGGTCTGTTTAGAAAATTCATTAGAAGGGACACGGTCGTGGCTTGACCATGCACCGGTGTGATAAGATCATATTAGGAGCAATTATAGCGTGTGACTGTTTTTTGAATAAACTTTCTTTCAGCCTGGGTTTTTCAGTGGTAGAGAAACGATTGTGTCTAGACCATGTCAAGCTTGAGAACACTCTTCTATATATATTTCTCATGGAAATGCATGCCAGACTGAGGTATTATGTAGAAAGGACATGACCGGGTCTTTCCTGTGTCCAACTTCAGTATGATAAGGGCTTGTGTATTAGTAATACGAAGTATTCTTTTCTTACATTAAGTATTAGTTTTCTCAGATTTTATCGGTTATGCATGTATTTTTGTGTTCTTCTGTGCATGTAGAATAGTGGAGACAATAGTGGAAGAAGGGAACTAAAAGTAGATCATGGATGCATTCTGTTGATGCAATCTTGGAGTGAATAAATACGAAGACACAAGTTGTGTATGAAGACATGTGAGTATGCACCAACCTCCATTGTGCTCAAGCGACTATATAGTTTGGAGGAGAACAAGGGCAGTCACACTCATGTGTTCCCACTTGTGCATTACTAACAAGATCTTCATCAATGTGACTTTTATTGAAGACGCAACACTATCTACAGCATGGATGTGTGCCCATTCATGTGGGCTCGATGAAAAGTGTGGAGAAGTATTGTAGCAGTCACTTCAGTAAATCATTGTAGCAAAAGTATTGTTGCAGTTATTGTTTATAGCTCGTAGAAATTGAATTCCTAGAAATTCACGCAGGCATATCAAAATTCCACACGCCCGTGTGGATGCCCTATTCTAGCCCTATTTAAGCAGTGACTTGAGACGTTTTGAAGGATATTTTTCTCATCTTTTCCCCAACTTTGGAGACGTACGTGGCTAGGGTTTGTAGAGGCTTTGGCATGGTTTTTGCAGTGGTTCTACGGCCTTCAACACCATGTTCCTCCATAAGATTATTATTGGGTTAGCTTTCATCGGCATCGATTCGGTGAGTTATGCCCTAAGCATGATGACAACGGCATTTTGTGTGTGTTACGTAAGTGCACTGACAACACCCCTTGCGTATGTCCTGCAAGTGCATGGGTTTGTCAAGTAATAAAATCCCAGGTGAGTGGGTATCGTATCCACAGGGAGAAGTGAAGAAAAGTACTTAAATTGTTTCTTAACCAAGTGAAAGATGAATAATGATTTTATTAACAAGATGTAATGTAAACAAGAATAAAAAAGACAAGAAAGAGAAGCACAAGTAAAGGGGAGGTAAGGAAATCGATATAAATGGGGTACTCAGATATTGTTCCTCCTAGGACGATCGTTTCAAGTGCAAAACCCTCTATTACACTTCCTAACTAATACATTAATGAGTGATGGAGATCCTTCAATACATGGTCCCAAATCTAAGGTTAACCATGCCTCTGTCTATACATGACCCGGAGGAGAAATTAAACAATCTCAACACCTCACACTCGTACAGAATCACAATGAGTTCTAGGGATTCCAAGTGATAAATCCTCTAACTAGATGTAGACCTAACCCTTTAGTCCATGTGGAAGATCCCTAGTCACAATTAAACCCTAGGTGCTAAAATCCTTCAATTCTTCACTCCGTTGCCTCTGCAACTAAGCCCCAGCGGAAAGTCATCACTTAGCCAATTCACTCTACAATGACTGCAAAGAACTCTAAGAAATGGAGGTAGGATAAATCACACCGAAGGGGAAAGAGGACTCTCCGCTACCTCTCGACTCACCCTCTTAACTCTCTCAAATCTAGCTTTGTCTAACTCTCGTGGCGTGTCACTCACTCACAAGGGTTACCAATAAGAACTCTCAACCCTAGTGTCACTCTAAGTGAGTATTCATTCAATCAAGCATTCAGGATTGAAACTTAATTAAAGTATAAATTAATGAAAGCATAATAAAAGGTTTAATGAAACAAATACATCCTATGGTTCATGAAAATATCCTCTTGTGTATATCCCACAAGTGCACGGGTTTGTCGAAGTAATAATCCCGGATGAGCGGGTATCGTATCCACAGGGAGTAGAGAATAAAAACACTTAATTCACTTCTTAGCTATGTGAAAGATGAATAGTGATATGTGTGACAATGATTCAATTCTCAAAAGTAAAAACAACAAGTAAGAGAGCACAAGTAAAGGAGAAGGTAAGACAATCGATAAAGATGGGGTACCCGGATATTGCTCCACTTAGGAAAATCATTTCAAGTGCAAGAACCCTCTATTATGCTTCCTAATCAATGCAAGTGAGTCATGGAAATCCTTAATTACATAGTTCCAAATCTAAGGTCAACTTTGCCTAACTCTATACATGTCCCGGAGGAGAGATCGAATAAACTCTCAACCTCTCACTCGCATTGAATTGCAATAAGTTATAGGGATTCCAAGTGATAAATCTCTTCCTAATTATAGACCTAACCCTTTGGTCTAGGTGGAAGGTCCCTAACCACAATTAAGCCCTAGAAACTAAGATCACTTCTGCGCTTCACACTGTTGCACCCGCAACAAAGCCCCAGTGGAAGGTCATCCCTTAGACCAGCGGAGGTAGAATCTAACACATCGGAGGGGAAAGGGGACGCTCATGTACCTCTCGACTCACCCACTCAACCTTCTCCAACCTAGCTTTGTCTAACACTCGTGGTGTGTCACTCACTCACAAGGTTACCAACAAGAACTCTCAACACTAGTGTCACTCTAGGGGAGTATTCACACAATCAAGCATTCAAGGTTGGAACTCACAATAAACATCAATTAATTGAAAGCATAATAAAGATATTCAAAGAAATAAATACATCCTACGGTTCACAAATACCCAAGTACCCACTAGGGGTTTAGCTCTACATGGAGCTAAGTACAATCAAAGAAATAGAATGTAAAAGTAATGAATCCATAGAAAACCCCCTCGATAGTCGTGTCGATGGTCGTGTGGAAAGTCCTCTACTCGTCGTCCAAAGATCCCCTTGTCCGGTATAGGATACGCCTTGACGGAAGCTCCCCTACCAACCTTGTTCCAAAGAGATGATGATGTCGGAGCCGTAGAACCTCTCCTAAATCCCTAGCCAATACCTCTCAAAACCATAGCCGAAACCTTCTCTCAAGTTTTAGAAAAGAATGCTAAAATCGGGGCTGAATCGGTTTTAAATAGAGCTGGAATCGGGGATCCACACGCCACTGTGGACGCCCCTATGGATTTTTCACACGGCCGTGTGGAAATTCCACACGCCCGTGTCGATTCTCTATTCTGCAGCTTTCTCGGCGGCTGTGAACAGTGCTGCTACAATGCTTTGGTACGGTGTTGCTGCATTGCTCTGCTATAGTATCCGGCCTGAAATACTTCTGGAATCCATACTTTCATCGAGGTAACGCAAATGAGCACACGTTCACGTCGTGGATCCCTTTGCTTCTTCAATGATGGAAAAGTTGGTGGAGATCTTATTCTATATGATTAAGTCGAAATGCTTGAGTATGATTGCCCTTATGCCCCTCCAAATGGTTTTGCTAACTCAAATACAAGGAGGTTGGCACACACTCTAGCATCTCACACCCGATCTATGTCTTCGCGTTTGAACCTTAGCAAGATTTCCTCCGAAATCAGTGCATTATGATCCACATTAGCTTCTTTCCTTCATAATCGGCTTCACAACCCTACCTGTATAAAAGTAACATAAAAACACACATATTAGTGTAAAAATCTGAGAAAGGTAATGCTTAACATAAGGGAACAATGCTTTGCATTCATATCACACAATCATTTATCAGTTCACAAATCCAAGTACCCACTAGGGGGTTTTGCTCTCCATGGAGCTAGTTACAATCAACAATAAAATCGAATGTAAACGCATGTAATCCATGGAAAACCCCCTCGATAGTTATAACGATGGTCTTGTTTAGAAGCCTCGACTCTTACAAAGGTCCCTTTGTTCAGCCTAGGATACACCTCGCCAGATAGGTGCTAACAAAATCTCTCCCACTAACCTTCTTCAAAATGGAGAGCGATGTCGAAGCAGTAGAACCTCTATAAATCCTTTACCAATACTTCTCAAAACCCTAGCCGGAGCCCTCTTTCAAGTTGGGGAAAGATGGAGAAAAGAATGCTGAAATCAGTGCTAAAATTGGCTTTTAATAGGGCTCAAATCAGGGCTAAAATCGGCTTCAAATCGACCATCCACAAACCTATGGTCAACCGTGACTAACCCTATACTATACCCCGGCGGAGAAATTGCTCAATCTCAACACCTCACAATGTTCATGGTTGCTGATAAGTGCTTGTGTGTTAAGAATGTGAAGTATTCTTTCCTCACGATGAGCATTACTTTTGTCTAATTTTAGCACTAATATATGTGCATTTGTGTTCTTTTCCGCATGTAGGGTTGTGAAGCCAAATATGGAAGAAAGAAGCTAAAGTAGATTGTGAACGCATTTTTTGATGAAATATTGTAAGGAACAAATGTGAAGACACAAGTTGGGCTCAAAGATAGGTGAATGCGTGCCAAATTACGTGTATTCAAGCAATTACGATGAGTTGGAGAGGCACTAAAGCTGTCACATTTGCGGATCCCAACTTGTGCACTAATAGTAAGATCTTCACCAATAAACCCGTTTATTGAAGAAGCGATGAGATCTACGGCATAAACGTATTTCCGTTTACGTTGCCTCGATGAAAAGTGGATTCAGTAGTGTTTTTGGCGGGAGTACTGTAGCAAATCAATGTAGCAATTCAATGCAGCAGTTACTGTTTACAGGCGGCTAAAAATTAGAATTCCAGAGAATCCACACGGGCGTGTGGAAATTCCATAGGCCCATGTGTAAATTCCATCGGGGCATGTGGAACATCCATAGGCTCGTGTGGATGCTTGATTCTAGCCCATTTAAGGCCGTTTTTCAGACCAATTTCAGCATCCTTTTTCCCATCTTTTCTCTATCTTTTGAGAGGCCGGTGGCTAGGGTTTCGAGGGGCTTTGGCAAGGCTTTTGGAGTGGTTCTATGGCTTTGACACCATGATCCTCTTGGAAGATAGTTATTGGGGGAGCTTTCTTCGGCACCGATTCAGCGAGGTGTGCCCTAGGCTAGACAAGGGAACCTTTGGAGAAGACACGGCCACTCCACAAGACCATCGACATGAATACCGAGGGGTTTTTCTATGGATTACATGTTTTTACTTTTAATTTCATTATTGATTGTATCTTGCTTGACAGGTCCGAATATGTGTGTCAACCGCAAGTGAACGAGTGTCGAAGTAATAATACCAGATAAGTGGGTATCGTATCCACAAAGAGTAGGGAATAAAGACACTTATGTTATTTCTTAACTAATGTAGAAGATGAATAGTAATATGTGTGCCACAATATAAAATAACGAAAATAAAAGCAACAAGATAGAGAGCACAAGTAAAGGACAAGGTAAGGCAATTGATAAAGATGGGGTACCCAGATATTGATCTGCCTAGGACAATCGTTTAGAGTGCAAGAACCCTCTATTATACTTCCTAATTGATACAACTATCAGTCGTGGAAATCCTTAATTACATGATCCCAAATCTAAGGTTAACCATGCCTAACTCTATACATGTCCCGGAGGAGAGATTATATAACCTTCCAACCACGCACTCGCATAGAATTGCAATGAGCTCTAGGGATTCCAAGTGATAAACCCTATTCCTATGTACAGACCTAACCCTTTGGTCCAGGTGGAAGATCTCTAGCCACAATTAAGCCATAGATGCTAAAATCACTTGAACGCTTCACTCTGTTGCACTCACAACTAAGCCTCAGCCTAAGGTCATCCCTTAGCCCATTCACTCTACTATGGCCGCAAAGAACTCTTAGAACATGGATGTGGGATAGGTCACACCGGAGAGGAAAGGGGATGCTCCACTACCTCTGGACTCACACTCTCAACCCTCTCCAATCTAGCTTTGTCTAACTCTCATGGTGTGTCACTCATTCACAAGAGTTACCAAGAAGAACTCTCAACCCTGGTGTCACTCTAGGGGAGTATTCATACAATAAAACATACAAGATTGGAACTCACAATAAACATCAATTAATTGAAAGCATAATAAAGAGATTCAATGAAAAGAATACATCCTAGGGTTCACAAATACCGAAGTACCCACTAGGGGTTTAGCTCTCCATGGAGCTAGATACAATCAATGAAATCTAATGTAAAAACAAAGAATCCATAGAAAACCCCCTCGTTAGTCGTGGTGATGGTCTTGTGGAGAGTCCTCTACTCATCGCAAGGGTCCCTTTGTCCGGCCTAGGATACACCTCCCCTGATCGGTGCCGACGAAAGCTCTCCCGCTAACCTTCTTCCAAACAACGCACGTTGTCAGAGATATAAAACCTCTCCAAAGCCCTAGACAATATCTCTCCAAACCCTAGCCACTACTCTCTCTCAAGTTGGGGAAAAGATGGAGAAAAAAATGCTGTAATCGTGGCTGAAATCTGCTTTTAAAGGGCTGGAATCGGGAATCCACACGCATGTGTGAGTGACCCTGTGGATTTCTCACACGGACGTGTGGAATTTCCACACACCCGTGTGGATTCTCTGTTTTTTCTGTTTTCTCCGTTGGCTATGAACAGTGTTGTTATAGTATTTTCGCTATAGTACCCTGCTACAGTATTGGCCCAAAATACTCCCGAATCCATGTGTTTATTGAGGTAACACAAACAGGCTCACGTTTACGTCGTGGATCGCTTTGCTTCTTCAATAACGGATATGTTGATGGAGATCTTGTTCTATATGCACAAGTCGGAATGATTTAATGTAACTGCCCTTGTGCCCCTTCAAATAGTTGTGCTAACTTGAGTACAAGGAGGTTAGCACACATTCCTGCATCTCGAACCTGACCCATGTCTTTGCGTTTGAACCTTAGCAAGAATTCCTAATAATTGGTGCATTACGACCTACATTGGCTTTTTTCTCTCATAATCGGTTTCACAACCCAACCCACATGAAAGTAACATAAATACACACATATTAGTGTTCAAACCCGAGAAAAGTAATACTCAACACAAGGAAAGAACACTTCGTATGCTTATCACACAAGCACTTATCAAACTCCCCCACACTTATGCTTTTGCCTGTCCTCAAGCAAAAATAAAAACATTATGTGCATGGATCAAGGAAATATTGGAAGTGTTTGGCTTTGGGTTCACCAAAGCATACAAAGAGGGCATTCTACATGTAAGGGAAATTTCAACACTAAATACAAAAAATCAATGCTCTAGCTAAAACCTTGAATCAAAAAGGACAACAACCCAAAATTGTGTAAGTGTGTGAACTCACTCAAGTCAACCCAAAGTATACTTCTCAAAGTTCTATGTATAAGGGACTTATTTATCTACAAAAGGTAACAAAAATTCAAAAAGGGTAGTAGCTTCACACATCCTCTAAGGTAGCCCCTTCCAAAGCGGTCTGATCGCTTTCCCACAAGTGTACAGGATAGGCAAGTAATACCCCTCGTGCGAGCACGAGGGTGCCGTATTCCTAAGGGCCCAAGAAGCTACTCTTACTTCCTCTTCGCTATGTTGTTTAACCTCCAAGTTTGAATGTGATAGTGATAAAACAAATAAACAAGTAAAATACAAATAAAATGCTAATAATGAAGGCAAGATACGGGGGATGATAAAGGAAAGAAAACGGTCGCGGATGAGGATCCTCTCAGGGGCTACTAAAGTGTGCAGGATGCTAGAACTAACATGCAATTGGCTAGTTGGACCGAGAAAACTCTAGATTAGGTCAACCTGATGGTCATGGCAATTGACCCCTAATCCGGTACGAGTATTGGATACGGAATCTCTTCCGCCCGAATCCTCCTACGATTGCAATGGGAAAGGTGGTTTCTCAAGTTAGGGTTAGAATACAAGCTAATACTTAACCCTAGAATTGGAGGGGTATAAATACCCGATGGTCACGGCGTATTTATACATAGATGCATTCATGCTATACTAGCAGAGGAATACTGTCATAGACTCATTTTTTTTTTTTTCATTTTTCTCATTTTTTTTTCTTTTTTTTCTCACATGCACATACTGTATCTCATGTCCCCAAGTATAAAACTTGCTACAATAGTTCACTTCAAGGTAGAGAAAACAATAAAGGAACTCAAAAGCGCTTAAAAGTTCATTGAAGATATAATTTAACAAATTAATGCCAAAAATCCTAATGATGGGTTGGTTGGAGTGTACAAGGTGAAAGTGCTTTGTGAACATGTATAAAGGTGCACAAAAAGATGAAACAGATCTACATTCAAGCTACGTATAGAGTACAACTCACAACTATCATTCTACCAAGCTAGGAAGTCCTTAACAATGAAATCATAGTTATCATTGGTGATTCAAGCATGCAATTGTAAAAAAATACTCCATCCCCATACCGAAAAGTTGTACATTGTCCCCAATGTAACAAAAATTAGCGTAACAAGGTGGGGAAGATAGGCAATAAATGCAAGGAAATGGAGTAAGAAACTTCCCAAGTCAGGTGATGAAGAGATTGACACTCGGGTTCGGACTTAGGGAAAAACATTATGATGAGGGCCTGGAGTGTGCCGTGACTTGAATAATGGCCCTGAAAACAACAAAAAACACTGATCACACTTCCAGAAGCAACAATAATAGAGAGTAGCGCAAAAGCAAGGTTTTAAATAGATAAAAAAAAGTTTAGTAAGGCGGAACCCTAACTAACTCCCAAAAAAAATACACGACAATAACAACACCAAAGTACCATCAAGACAAAGAAATAAATAACAAAAATAGATAAATATTCATGTGTTGGCTGCCTAGAGATCAGGTGGAAACGATGATGCCGCGCAGGTGGTAGCTGCAGAGGTGGTGCCAATCGATGAGGATGAGTCGTGCAAGAATGTTAAGATATTGGCGATGTTGCTCTCAATGTGGCTCAGTGATGCAACCAGGTCTCGATGTCCTTGTTCAAGCACCTGCAGCTGCTGGTAGACCTCAGTGCGAAATTCTTCAAACTGTGCTTCTAGAGAAGGTCTATGCACCTGGATTCCCTCGCTCGGGTTCGATTCGGACTCGGACTCGAAGTAGACTCAAAGATCTTGTGAAGGGCTAGTGTCTTGTGTATTTGTTCGCTGACGCAGTGCAAGCTTGTAACTCATCGCCCCATTTTTGCCACTATCCCAATGCATACATGAGTCTGCATCCCGAGCGGGGCGATAGTGCCAACAATTGTCATGCCCTAGGTACGCTCAATAAGGCCCATGCCTCTAATCATTCATGTGATGTATGGTCCAGCGAAAATGGCCCCAAGGTGAACAAACTGCTTTGGTGTGCTAGGACTTCCGCAAGAAGGTGTCCCATGTGGAGGGGTGACGCTCAATAATGCTGTAGAGCATCAATAAATCTGTGAGAGATACCATCCTCGTAGAGTCTAGCCATCCCCCGATACCTCTAGTAAGTAGAGCATGTATGTAGCGATGCACGGGGTTTGACATTTGAGACACCTTCCGTGTCTTCCAACAAGTCACCATGGAAGCCCAATACTTCTCACTTGTTACCGGGTACGGAAAATCATGTGATAAGTCTTTCAATCTGGGTGTGAGTGTATATGCTTTGGTGTAAAGTCCCAAGAGTACACCCAAGTGATCTTCTGTAACCCGATGCTTCTTCCCAAATGCACAAAAGGAGATAGAACTTGGTTGGTGAGTGAATGGACAATGCTTCCCAACCTCGGTGATGCTCAAAACTTCTAGTGTTAACTCCTTGTAGGTGGGCTCTTCAATGGAGAATAATTTGTCCCACCCACTATGGGAGATGAGCTCCAAGATGATACCATCCAACCATAACAGCTTCAAGACATCCCAATCTATTCTCTGAATGGTTCCAAACCCCTTCCATGATAAAAGTGCATAACGTGTCTTGTGCTCTTCATTCTTAAACTTTGGTTCGTTGGGAGGGTGAGAAGGGTCCCTCCTAGCCTTCTTGTAGGCCACTTTCTTCACCCTCATACCTACAAGACCAAGGGAAGAAGAATTAACCAAGTTTTTAAACAAATACAAGCTCAATGGAATGAAAAACTAGTGAAAAATGCCAGTGCTACAGTAAACCCTGAAAAACAATTTTTGCAAGAACCTTGTTTGTAAATGGATCACAAAAAATTTACAATCACATAGTTTCATTCCACACATGTTCCATCATCCAAAGAGAACAAAACCCCCACAGAATCAGCCCAAAAAGAACATCAAAAAGCTCAAGGTTTGAGAGATGAGAGACATACCCTTAACCATAGAGTAAATGGGATGATTCCAAAGCGTAAAATGTCCAAGAGAGTGTTTAAACCTTGAAATTCCTTCACAAAAATAAGATTAGAGGAGGAGGAGAGTGATCTAGAGCAAAAAGAAATGAGTGGATTTGGTGGAGAAATGAGAAAGTTATGAGAGAAAGAAGATGAGTGTGTGAGTGAGAAGAAAGAAGATGAGTGAGGGGCTGATTTAAACCCTGACTCGGGTGCCCTTGCGGCCACAAGGGCAACCGCAAGGGCCCCTGGGATAGCTCACGGATTCCTTTGCGGGTGCAAGGGCACCCGTGAGAGCTCTCTGGATGACTCATGGCCCCTCTCACGGTACTAAAGCGGGTGATTTCCAGATTTACATCAACTTAGCCTCCTCCAAACCTAAAAAACACAATGAAAACAAAGGCAAATTAAGCACATAAACACTCAAGAATTTAATTTCATGGAGTCTAATAATCAAATCACTCAAGGCATTCTCAACGACATGGATTAAAAACATAAGAAAGACGATGAACAAGGCTACCAAACATGCACAAAAACTAAAGAACACAAACCACAAAAACTCAAATAATACGAAAGGAAAATTTAAAGAGTTCAAAAGCTTGGGTTGCCTCCCAAGAAGTGCTTCTTTATCGTCATTAGCTTGACGTGTTTTACTCATGATCATGGTGGGACATATGGTGGAGAATTACCTCCATTCTTTGGCAAAGTGTTGTTACTCGAAAAGTTCATTGAGAGACATGAAAAAATTTGGAACTTGCCTTGGTTCTCGAAGTATAAGCGGTCTACCTCCTTAGGTAGCATTGTGGAGACAAACACACTTCTTTTAAATCTTTCATTCACTTTTTCCAGTCCATGAGGTGGTGGGCTATCCTCCATTTTGGCTACTTTGTGAGTTGGTGGAGGAGAGGGACCTTGGCCTCAACCTCATTGATCTCGAACCCCTCCAAGTACTTGTCCAAGGGATTTAGAGCCAAAAACCTCCTGCACACAATCAGAGATGATTAATTAGTATTATCGAGAAAGTATAAAGTATCATCATGATCAAGTGTGTTTTTCATTGCTTCGGGGAGGGTGAAGACTACTTGTTCATCTCCAACTCTCAATGTCATCTTGCATCCCTTGACATCAATCAAAGCACCAGAAGTGTTAAGGAATGGGCGACCGAGAATCAAAGGGACTTCAACATCATTGTCCACATCTAAAATCACAAAGTCCACAGGAATGATAAGTTTATCAACTCAAACTAGAACATCCTCAACCACTCCTTAAGGTCTTCTCACTGAGCGATCTCGCAAGTCGAAGGGTCGCCCTCGCGGGCCTCAAATCTTCTAACCCTAACTTCAAGAACAAATTATATGGCATCACATTTATGCTGGCCCCGTAATCGGTGACACTGCGTCCGAATATGCGCGTAAACCGCAAGTGCACGGGTGTGGAAGTAATAATTACCCCGTGAGTGGGTAGTCGAATCCACAGGGAACAGGGCTACTAGTACTAACTTCTTCTCTGCTTTCTAGCCTAATGATAAATGGAAAGGTGTGGCGATCTAATGTGCGAAGAAATGAATACTGGAGACTGAATATGCAAGGGTGAAATGGATAGAGATCTCAATCACCAAAAGTGGGGTATTCGGGCAATGCTCCCCATAGGATTCAGGTATTAGGTACCGGATAAAGCAAAGTGTTTCTATAATGAGTAAGTTAAGTCGTGGAAATCCAAATATAATCGGGATTAGGCCTCCCGATCACCGATACTAGTCCCCTCACGAGGTCCCGTGGAGAAATCACTCAATCTCAACACCTCACGGCACATATGACCCGAAAAAGTCGATAAGTGCTTGTGTGATATGAATGCGAGCTGTTCATTCCTTATGTTGAGCATTACTTTCCTCAGTGTTTTTACATTAATATGTGTTTTTTTATGTTACTTTTTATGCAGGTAGGGTTGTGAGGCCGAGTATAAAGGAAAATAGGCCAATGTGGATCATAATGCACCT
>NC_052479.1:10182056-10218242 GCF_009730915.1 Dioscorea cayenensis subsp. rotundata
ATCTTCATCGATCTCTTCTTTGGAAGCTTAGTGAGCGTACAAGGGAAGCTGTCCCGATTGATGTGTCCATGGAAGCTTTCCACCTCACTTGGCTTGTCATCTCACTTCTATTGTTTGAGGGAGTTTTCTTATGCCATTTGTAGTTGTTTTCATGGACGTATTATTTGTATAAGTTTGCATGGACGAGTAGACCCCAAGGTCACCGGATGCCGGTAAACCTTGGGGTGAACTTGTGTATTTGGATGATCTAGTTTTGTTTATTGCAATTGTTGTGTGTTTGTTTTTCATTCTTGGTCCATTTGATGTGTTGCTTACATGAGAACTCTGGAAACCAACTCCTAGGTTGTACTTGGTAGCGTGACAATCACCCTTGTACTAGACACACCATGTTTGGAAGGGATTCATGTACGAATACACCGTGACCATTGGGTATTTTGTACCCCTCCAACATTAGGGCTAGACCAAGTCGTGTTCCGACTCTAATTAGGGATTTCCCCCTTTGTTAATGCAATCGTGTGAGAATTTGATCGGAAGAAATTCCATATCAATACTTATCTTTGGATTAGGGTCAATTGCCGGTGACTATCGGGTTGATCTAATTTAGGAAATCTCTAGGTCCAAACCCTCAATTGCATGACACTCTTAGCATCCTTTACACTTTAGTAGCCCCTAGGGAATCCGCATCCATGACCATTTCTTTCCCCTAATTTTATACCCTGGCCTTATTTTAGACTCCATTTGTAGTTCTTTCATTTTAATTAATAGATTAGAGAAACCCTTCGAATCTTTCGGCTAGACAATACGCAAAGAGGAAGTAAGGGTAGATCCTTGGGCCGAGGGAATCTGACCGTCTCGTGCTCGCCGAGCGGTGATACTGATGACTACGTGCACTTCGGATCTCGCATCGACCCACCCAGGGGAAGCCGAGTTCATCCCTTTATAATCATAGGTGGGTCATTAGATGGTTTCAATCTCCTACCCACATCTTCTCCCAAACCCAAAATCTTTTTCTTGCAATTTATGAATTGATCAATCCGAAAGAGTGGTTCTTGTTCCATTACCTTAGGATTTACTTCTTCTTGTATATTTTCAGCTTGAAAGTAACATGACACTAGCAAATCCCCTTGAAAATTTTCTCGCTCATGACCACAATCTTCATTCACACTGTCCAAAATCTCAAAATGGTATTCAGCTTCTCCCTTTCCATTTTCTACACCAATGTACTCAATTTGCCCAACTTCTTCATTGTCGTTCACTACCACATCATCTCTACAAGGAACTTGAATTGCTTGCTCAAATGCTTGTTGTGAAGTAACAAGGAATGTTTTGTTGTCGTGAAGTAACAATTCTATCAACTTTTTTACTGAGAGCTTCGACCTGCAAATTTAGAGAAATGACTGGGTCAATCATCATTTAAAATCCTCACAAGAAAAGGTAAAACATGACAAAAGAAAACAAATGAGAATGATGGAAGAATAAGAAAGTGTGAAATAATTTTTTTTTTTTTGGAACAAATCAGAACGGTGATAGAGAAGAGATGTGAAATAGAATGAAGGGTAAATAGCTAAGAAAACAAAGTGCAAAGTATCTCTAAATGCCTACTCCTCGGCAACAGCGCTAAAAACTTGACAAGGTCCCTTTGCGTATATACCGCAAGTGCACGGGTTTGTCGAAGTAATAATCCCGGGTGAGCGGGTATCGAATCTACAGGGAGTAGGGAATAAAAACACTTAATTCGATTCTTAGCTATGTGAAAGATCAATGATAATGACTGTGATAATGATTCAATTCTCAACAATAAAAGCAACAAGAAAGGGAGCAAAAGTAAAGAAGGGGGTAAGGCAATCGATAAAGATGAGGTACCCGGATAATGCTCCACCTAGGATAATTGTTTCAAGTGCAAGAAACCTCTATGATGCTTCCTAGTCAATGCAATGGTGAGTCATGGATATCCTTAATTACATACTCCCAAATCTAAGGTCAACTACGCCTAACTCTATATATGTCCCGGAGGAGAAATCGAACAATCTCAACACCTCGCACTCGCATAGAGTTGCAATGAGCTCTAGGGATTCCAAGTGATAAATCTCTTCCTAATTATAGATCTAACCCTTTGGTCCAGGTGGAAGGTCCCTAACCACAATTAAGCCGTAGACAATAAGATCACCTCAACGCTTCACTCCGTTGCACGCGCAACTAAGCCCCAGCGGAAGTTCATCCCTTAGACCATTCACTCTATTATAGCCGAAAAGAACTCGAGGAACGGAGGTAGAATCTATCACACCGGAGGGGAACGGGGACGCTCCTTTATCTCTCGACTCACCCTCTCAACCCTCTCCAACCTAGCTTTGTCTAACGCTCGTGGTGTGTCACTCACACACAAGGTTACCAACAAGAACTCTCAACCCTAGTGTCACTCTAGGGGAAATGTTCATACAATCAAGCATTCAAGGTTGGAACTCACAATAAACATCAATTTATTGAAAGCATAATAAAGAAGTTCAATGAAACGAGTACATCCTAGGGTTCACAATCACCCAAGTACCCACTAGGGGTTTAGCTCTCCATGGAGCTAAGTACAATCAAAGAAATTGAATGTAAAAGCAATGAATCCATAAAGAAACCCCCTCGATGGTCGTGTCAATGGTCTTGTGGAGAGTCCTCTACTCGTCGTCCAAGGATTCCTTCATCCGGTATAGGATACGCCTCGGCGGAAGCTCCCCTAACAACCTTCTTCCGAAGGAATGACGATGTTGGAGCCGTAGAACCTCTCCAAAACCTTGGCCAATACCCCTCAAAACCCTAGCCGAAGCCCTCTCTCAAGTTGGGGAAAAGATGGAGAAAAGAATACCAAAATCGGGGCTGAATCGGCTTTAAATAGGGCTGGACTCGGGCAACTACATGGGCGTGGATGCTCCACGCACCCGTGCGGAATTTCCACACGGGCGTGGATAATTTTCACACACCCATGTGGATTCTCTGTTTCTCTGGTTTCTCGGCTGGCTGAGAACAGTATTGCTATAGTACATACTACAATGTTGCTGCAGTGCTCTGCTACAGTATTCGACCTGAATAGCTTCCCAATTCCATACTTTCATCTAGGTAACGCAAACGGGCACACGTTCACGTCGTGGATCACTTGCTTCTTCAATGGTGTACATGTTGGTGAAACTCTTGTTCTATGTGCATAAGTCAGAATTCTCGAGTGTGACTGCCTTTGTGCCCCTCCAAATGGATGTGCCAACTCGAATACGAGGAGGTTGGCACACACTCTAGCATCTCACATCGACCTATGTCTTCACGTTTGAACCTTACCAAGATTTCCTCCAAAATCGGTGCATTGTGATCCACATTGGCCTATTTTCTTCATACTCGGACTCACAACCCTACCTGCATAAAAGTAACATAAAAAACACACATATTAGTGTAAAAACCCAAAAAAAGTAATGCTCAACATAAGGAATGAACGCTTCGCATTAGTATCACACAAGCACTTATCAAACTCCCCCACACTTAAGCTTTTGCTTGTCCTCAAGCAAAAATTAAAAACGTTATGTGCATCAATGAAGAAAATATTGGAAGTGCT
This sequence comes from Dioscorea cayenensis subsp. rotundata, assembly GCF_009730915.1. Lineage (NCBI taxonomy): Eukaryota > Viridiplantae > Streptophyta > Magnoliopsida > Dioscoreales > Dioscoreaceae > Dioscorea > Dioscorea cayenensis. Next base: position 10,185,643 of record NC_052479.1, read on the forward strand.
TGGCCTTAGGTTCACCAAAGTATACAAAGAGAGTATTCTACAAGTAAGGGAAATTTCAACACTAAATACGAAAAATCAATGCTCTAGCTAAAAACTTGAATCAAAAAAGAAACAAAATCCAAAATCGTGTACGTGTGTGAACTCACTCAAAAACAACCCAAGGTATACTCCTCAAAGTTCTAAGTACAAGGGACTTATTTATCTACAAAAGTGACAACAATTTCAAAGATGGTAGTAGCTTCACACATCCTCTAAGGTAGCCCTTTCCAAAGCGGCTGCTAAGGTGGCTTTCACACTTTCGAGATGGTAGCTCTTTATACCGGAGTGGTAGCTTTCACTCATCCTATGAGATAGCTCTTTCTCTCATTAGGGCATAGCTAGTATCTGACTTATGAGAGTAGCTTCATACTACATAGGTGGTAGCTCTTTTCATTTTCCATTTGAGAATTTAGCACAAGAAAATAAACCTAAATAGTCCCTTTAACATCGAACATGAGTTTCCAATAGAGTTCAAAGAGTGAGTAGTGCACTAAGTATAAATCGGGCAAAAAAATTCCTAGAAATTCAAGCAAGAACTAGAGCATGAAAACTTTCAATGTTAGAAATTCTCCCTAAACTCAAGAATACAATCATTGCAACTAAGGTGAACCGCCATTGGCTATGTGAGCATATAACAATCAAGAGCAATAGAAAAGATGTGTACACTATGAAACTCCCCCCCACACTTAAGTTGTACATTGTCCCCAATGTACACATGCAAGCTCACTCAAAATATAAATCATTCAAAAGCAAATGTGGGAGAACCAATCAAAACAATATTCCCCTGACTCCTAGTGTGGCGTTTGATGAAGCTAGTTCATTGGGAGTAGTGTTCCAACGGGTTGTGAAGCTCACATGGCCAAATACCACAGTACCTTGGCCATGCCCATGACTAAGTCTCAATTCCCAAGAAGACAAGACCATCTGCACGCATACACTAGGAGGTTCAGTGATGCTCAATAAAGACAAAATAAATCGAGTGTATATAAAAGATAAAGCAATGACTACAACTCGATGATGCAAAATCAAAATAAACTCAGAAGGAGAATCCTTTCTGAGTGAAAAAGTCTAAAAACAGGAAAAATAAAATAAAATAAAATGCAAGAAAGTAAAGGAATGGAAAATCAACTGTCAGTGTCGCTCTCAGGCGTCGGTGCTGCTGCAGCTGCTGGTGAAGCACATAGTGGGTCTACCGGTGCCGGGGTAGAGGATGGAGGTGCTAGAGGAACTGAGGGGGCCGGAGGAGTCCTTGGCCGCAATACAAATAATTAGGCGATGTCTCACTCTAAAATCTGTTGTAACATGTCAAAACGCGCCATGAACTCTGTGTACTGAGTGGCCTGCGTAGCCCTAATCTCGGCAACCTCAGCTCGGACCCTCCTATAGCATTCTCGAGCCTCTCAAAGTGATCATTGGCTCGAGATGGTGAAAACATCCGCACTGGAGGTGGCTCCTCTGCCACTGGAGGTGCCTCGGTCTCCATTATTGCTGACTGAGGCTCGGGAGCGTGCTGAGATGCTCCAGTTTCATCACTCTCATCCTCGACTATCTCTAGAGCTGGTAGTACTAAAGCAAAAATCCCTGTCCGGACCCTGCGGACCATGCCCATCAACCGCATCGTCTCCAACCTTAGTGGAGCAGCTATAGTCATCTTCTCGGCCCCGCGCATCGAATCCAAGAGACCCATGCCTAACACTAATCTCGTAATGTAGGGGCCCGAGAAGATCCCTCCCAGTCTAGCATAGTGTACTTGATGTTTGACGTACTCTGCCAGGATGTGCCCTAAATGAATCGGTACGTGCTATATCATCGAGTATAACTACAGTAGCTCCTGACGGCTCAGGACACCAGTGCTATCACCACGGCCATTCACCGACCTACTCATAATGGCATGCAAGTATCTGTATGCAGGTCGAGAAAGGCACGTGGCCTTGGACACCCCTGGCAGTTACTGACCTTGACGACATAACACTCTGTAAGCTCTCTGCGGGGTCATGGTTCCAGGGTAATCAGTCGGTAACTGCATGTACTCCTCTGTATCTGTGACTGTCTCCTCGTACAAGCCAAGTAGTACTTTAAACTGCGTGATGCTCAAGCAATGGTGGTGTCCAAATACTTTGAACTGAATGGTGTCCACACTGTCGAAGCTCGAATACGATCTATCGAACTCGAATGATGAAAGCACCTCCAGTGCAAACTCTCGGATGGCTGGCTCTCTAATCATCAGCAACTGCCGCCAACCACCTTCTGAAACGAGATCCTCGATCTCATCAGCAAACTCATCTCCCTGCTGTAGATCTCACAATATAGTCGTGTCTAAAAATCGTGTCTACCCAAAGCAGAGCCTTGACAGCCGCTCATAGCGAACCTAATGCTCTGGAATTGCAAACCGCATGCCCTAAGGCTCAGGAGATGACTCACATGGTCTCTTATCAACTTGCTTCTTTAACCTAGGTGCCATAATCTACAAGATTTAAACGAAATGGATTAAACAAGTTGATAAACCATTGCTGCAGAAATCCGCACGGTCGTGTGGAATTTCTGCACGCCCATGTGGATCCATGGGGCGTGAGAAACGCACGGCCACGCTTCAACAATCCAAAAATACAACTTAATAGTCATTCTAACTTCGTTCAAAACATAAATCATCTTTCATATTGAAGGAACGAAGCATTATTAACCAAATTAATCGCTAGAAACCATGAATTTGCAAGGAAGATGATAAAAACAAAACTTATCGACGAGATGGAGTGAGAAAATGAAGAATCAGCCAGAAAATTTCACTAAAATCCCACCAAATTAGCACTCTGAACACGGAGAATACTATGAGAGTGTTTTCAGGCTAATAGAAGTCGTGAAAAGGGAGAGGAATTATCCTCTTTTAAATAGAACTCATGACTTTTGCCGTTCTGTGCACCCACACGGGCGTGTGGAAATTCCCCACGCCCGTGCGCCTCACTTCAAAAACACTACAGGGGCGCACGCACGTCCCTGTGCTCTTTCAGAAAAAATGCTCCTTTAACTCTAACTGCTCTCGCACGGGCGTGCGGAAAACATCCACGCCCGTGTTCCCGAATCACAGGGGCAGCCGCACGCCCCTGTGGCTTCTCTAGACGTCCGAGAAAAATACTAAGTGTTACACATGCCCGTGCGGAACGTCACCACGGGCGTGGACATTCACATGCCAAACTCACAGGGGCAGCCACACGCCCCTGTGTCTTCTCGGGATGGAGAGAACTCCTCTGCAGAGTTTCGCACGGGCGTTTGGAAATTACCCACGCCCGTGCGTACTTCACAAGGTCGCTCACATGGGCGAGTCCATGCCCCTGTGTGCTCTCGGGAATTTCTGCCCAACTCTGCAGGAATTCACACGCCCGTGCAGAAATTACCGGCGGGCGTGTGATAGTCGCATGGTCGTTCACAGGGGCAGCCGCACACCCCTGTGCCTTCTCTGGATAAGCTCGCAGTAAATACCCACGGGCGTGTGGAAATTCCACACGCCCGTCTGTTTTTTCTGGATGACTTAGAAAAATCTGCAGGCTCTGCAGAATATTTCTGAACATGTTTGCACACTTAGAGCCTGCCCTATTATGCAAATTTTACCAGCGAAAAACACGAAATAGAACCCAAACGACCAAACTTTCGCCAATTCCTCAAAAAGTACATGATGACTTTAAAAACCCACAATAAAATTGCAACACAAGCATCTAAAATTTCAGACATCAACACTTAACGATTTATTTATGCAAACGAGGTAAACTAAAAGATAAGGAAACAGTAAAAACTTGGGTTGACTCAAAAGAAGCGCTTGTTTAACGTCACTTAGCTTGACGTACCTCTTCTTTACCTTAGGGAGGCTTGAAAATAGTATGTTCCTCCTGACTAGACATTGTATAGCTACTTCCCTTAAACCAAAAATTTGCTTGCCGGGGTGTAATATTTGTTGGAGGGTCCAACCATCTTACCTTTGGCCTCCAAGGAAACAATTTGGGTTGGGAATTGTCCAAGCTTAGCATAGGTGGGTCATTAGATGGTTTCAATCTCCTACCCACATCTTCTCCCAAACCCAAAATCTTTTTCTTGCAATTTATGAATCGATCAATCCGAAAGAGTGGTGCTTGTTCCATTACCTTAGGATTTACTTCTTCTTGTATATTATCAGCTTGAAAGTAACATGACACTAGCAAATCCCCTTGAAAATTTTCTCGCTCATGACCACAATCTTCATTCACACTGTCCAAAATCTCAAAATGGTATTCAGCTTCTCCCTTTCCATTTTCTACACCAATGTACTCAATTTGCCCAACTTCTTCATTGTCGTTCACTACCACATCATCTCTACAAGGAACTTGAATTGCTTGCTCAAATGCTTGTTGTTCCTTGGAGAGTGTGTCAAGTATCCATCCTAATTGATGCACAAGGTTTTTATAGGAGGCTTCATGACATCTTAGTGTGGTCTCCATATTTTGGACTCAGACATCGGATGCTTCAATGAAGTTAGCTAATACTCTTTGCAACTGAAGTGCATCCTCTCCGAGTATCTCACCCTTTTGACTTTCCTCTTGAGGTGCCTCCCAATGTTGTTCAACATTATCCCATAATACGTTTAGGTAGCCCACTTCAATTGGATGATATGCGTTATAACAAGGAATGTTTTGTTGTCGTGAAGTAACAATTCTATCAACTTTTTTACCGAGAGCTTCGACCTGCAAATTTAGAAAAATGACTGGGTCAATCATCATTTAAAATCCTTGCAAGAAAAAGTAAAACATGACAAAAGAAAACAAATGAGAATGATGGAAGAATAAGAAAGTGTGAAATATTTTTTTTTTTTTGGAACAAATCAGAACGGTGATAGAGAAGAGATGTCAAATAGAATGAAGGGTAAATAGCTAAAAAAACAAAGTGCAAAGTATCTCTAAACGCCTACTCCCCGGTAATAGCGCCAAAAACTTGACAAAGTCCCCTTGCGTATATCCCGTAAGTGCACGGGCTTGTCGAAGTAATAATCCCGGGTGAGCGGGTATCAAATCCACATGGAGTAGGGAATAAAAATACTTAATTTGATTCTTAGCTATGTGAAAGATCAATGATAATGAGTGTGATAATGATTCAATTCTCAACAATAAAAGCAACAAGAAAGGGAGCAAAAGTAAAGAAGGGGGTAAGGCAATCGATAAAGATGAGGTACCCGGATAATGCTCCACCTAGGATAATTGTTTCAAGTGCAAGAACCCTCTATTATGCTTCCTAATCAATGCAATGGTGAGTCGTGGAAATCCTTAATTACATAGTCCCAAATCTAAGGTCAACTATGCCTAACTCTATATATGTCCCGGAGGAGAAATCGAACAATCTCAACAACTCGCACTCGCATAGAGTTGCAATGAGCTCTAGGGATTCCAAGTGATAAATCTCTTCCTAATTATAGACCTAACCCTTTGGTCCAGGTGGAAGGTCCCTAACCACAATTAAGCCCTAGATAATAAGATCACCTCAACGCTTCACTCCGTTGCACGCGCAACTAAGCCACAGCGGAAGTTCATCCCTTAGACCATTCACTCTATTATAGCCGCAAAGAACTCGAGGAATGGAGGTAGAATCTATCACACCTGAGGGGAACGGGGACGCTCCTGTACCTCTCGACTCACCCTCTCAACCCTCTCCAACCTAGCTTTGTCTAACGCTCGTGGTGTGTCACTCACTCACAAGGTTACCAACAAGAACTCTCAACCCTAGTGTCACTCTAGCGGAAATATTCATACAACCAAGCATTCAAGGTTGGAAGTCACAATAAACATCAATTTATCGAAAGCATAATAAAGAGGTTCAAAGAAACAAATACATCCTACGGTTCACAATACCCGAGTACCCACTAGGGGTTTAGCTCTCCATGGAGCTAAGTACAATCAAAGAAACAGAATGTAAAAGCAATAAATCCATAAGGAAATCCCCTCGATAGTCATTTCGATGGTCTTGTGGAAAGTCCTCTACTCGTCGTCCAAGGATTCCCTCGTCCGGTATAGGATACGCCTCGCCGGAAGCTCCCCTACCAACCTTCTTCCTAAGGAATGACGATGTTGGAGCCTTAGAACCTCTCCAAAACCTTGTCCAATGGCCCTCGAAACCGTAGCCGAAGCCCTCTCTCAAGTTGGCGAAAAGATGGAGAAAAGAATACCAAAATCGGGGCTGAATCGGCTTTAAATAGGGCTGGACTCGGGCGACTACACGGGCGTGGATGCTCCATGCACCCGTGCGGAATTTCCACACGGGCGTGGATAATTTTCACATGCCCGTGTGGATTGTCTGTTTCTCTGGTTTCTCTGCCGGCGTGAGCAGTCGTTTGCTATAGTGCATCTTGCTATCATTGCTGCGAGTGCTCCGCTACGATGATTTGACACGAATAGCTTCCCAATTCCATACTTTCATCTGGGTAACGCAAACGGGCACACGTTCACGTCATGGATCACTTGCTTCTTCAATGGTGTACATGTTTGTGAAACTCTTATTCTATGTGCATAAGTCAGAATGCTCGAGTGTGACTGCCTTTGTGCCCCTCCAAATGGATGTGCCAACTCGAATACGAGGAGGTTGGCACACACTCTAGCATCTCACATCGACCTATGTCTTCGCGTTTGAACCTTACCAAGATTTCCTCCAAAATCGGTGCATTGTGATCCACATTGGCCTATTTCCTTCACACTCGGCCTCACAACCCTACCTGCATAAAAGTAACATAAAAAACACACATATTAGTGTAAAAGCCCGAGAAAAGTAATGCTCAACATAAGGAATGAACGCTTCGCATTCATATCGCACAAGCACTTATCACTCACCACCACCACACCAAATCGGAGATAGAAGTAAGGTTTTGAGGGCATTTCCACGGAGGATTCGATGAGGAGAGCGCTATTTTTGTGAGATCTACTTCTAGGGCTTGTGTAGAGGAGGTTGAAGACAAGGGAAGCCACCTCTTGTGTGTTGTCTTTGGAAGCTTCTTCAGCCTTTATTCTTTGAGAGAGTGTTTCTTATGTTTTGTTTGGTTGTTTGCATGGATTTCTTGTTGTATTTGATGACTATGAACAACTAAACCCCAAGGTCACTGATCAGAAGAAATTCTATGTCAATACTTATACCGGATTAGTGGTTAATTGCCGTGACCATCGGGTTGATCTAATTTAGGAAATCTCTAGGTCCAAACCTTCAATTGCATGACATTCTTAGCATCCTTTGCACTTTAGTAGCCCCTAGGGAATCCGCATCTGTGACCATTTCTTTCCCCTTATTTTATACCCTTACCTTATCATAGACTCCATTTGTAGTTCTTTTATTTCAAGCAAGAGATTAGAGAAACCCTTCGAATCATTCGGCTAGACAATACACAAAGAGGAAGTAAGAGTAGATTGTTGGGCCCAGGGAATATGACCGTCTTGTGCTCGCACGAGGGGTATTACATGATGACTCCATGCACTTACGGATCGCTCACCAAAAACTTGAAATAATCTAGGTTGCATGACCATTGCCCTAGTGTTAGACTCACCAAGGTTGGAAAGGAAACACGTATAAATACGCCATGACCATCGGGCATTTATACCCCTCCAATTCTAGGGTTAAGTATTAGCTTGTATTCTAACCCTAACTTGAGAAAACCACCTTTCCCATTGCAATCGTAGGAGGATTTGGATTTGTGTGGAAGAGATTCCGTATCCAATACTCGTACCAGATTAGGGATCAATTGCCGTGACCATCGGGTTGACCTAATCTAGGGTTTTCTCTATCAAATTAGGCATTTGCATGTTAGTTCTGGCATCTTGCACACTTTAGTAGCCCCTGAGATGATCCTCATCCGCGACCACTTTGTTCCCTTGATTATCCCCGGTATCTTACCTTCATTGTTAGCATTTTATTTGCATTTTACTTGTTTATTTGTTTTATCACTATCAGATTCAAACTTGGAGGTTAAACAACATAGCGAAGAAGACGTAAGAGTAGCTTCTCGGGCCCTTGGGAATACGGCCCCCTCATGCTCGCATGAGGGGTATTAATTTGCGATCCCGTACACTTGCGGGTAAGCGATCAGACACCTATTTCATGAAGAAAGGGAAGTGCCAAAATGTTATAAAGTAAAGTCATCCATACGCTGTTTCAGAGGACAATGCTTTGTATGTGGTCCTCCATTTACCTCTGATTCCAGGCTTGGTCCATCTTCCTTCCTCGCCCTGTCTATGCTTGAGCCTTTCTTGTTGACTCTTCTCCATTCCATCTAGAGGAAAACGGAGGATTCTCAGTCGATCTGATTTGCTTCCTACAGTCTCGCTGTCACTAGAAAAGCCTAAGAGGACTGCCCCATTATATAGTAAGGGCTCAAATCCATGAACTTCGTACAGAGCATCTCGGAGGAAGATGAGCAATGTTCACCAAAAAAGAACATAGATTTGAAACTGCCGGCACCCACAAGCCCAAGCTTCTCAGTCTGGGCCCTTGCGAGGACAATAAGACAATAGATCTCATGGGCCAAACCAGCTATCAGGCATTGAGTGGGAATCATTCCAGAAAGAGAGAAGGTCTAGTGCTCTCAGCAAAGTACTATATTTCTTCGCTTCAAAATGGGCTTTCGAAGTTCTTGCCTTCTTTTGTTATGCTTTAGTTCTGCTGAGTGGATTGGGTAGAAGGTCTAATAGATGAATCCTACAAGAAGGGGGAAGAGCTATCATGCTGTAGTGGATAAACTTGGTTTGTAGGGATTGAAGTGCTAGAGGCTCGAATGTGGCTCAGTCTATTATCCGGATGATGTGGGACTCCTGGGTTCTTGAGGAAAGCTCTTCAAGTTGCTAGTTCTTCTACTCTTGAGACAAGTGCTCTTAGCTTCTGATAGTTAGTTTACTCATTCTTTCCTTAGTCCAAAGAATTCCAAGGCTTTGCTTGACTCACATTCATTCTCTACAAAGTACACTTTTTGAGTTTTTAATCTCTTGCTTGAACTTTTGAATGAAAAACAAAGAAAAACAAGTAGAAGAAGAAGAAGGATAGCCTTTCCAAAGAAGTAGTTATAGCAAAGGTCGTGAGACCTAAAGAATGAAAGCTTAAGTCGAGTAAATACCCTTGGTGGGGATGTACTTTACTGACGATACCAAGCTTTGGTGGAGAACTCGGCAGGCCAACGATGCTCAGGCTGGTCGGACTACCTTCGACTCGTTCGATGAGTTTCTGAAGGTGTTGCGGGATTGCCCAAAGAGGGAAAAGCTGGCTGCATTGGTCATTGAGGGTGACAGTGACTCGGAGCCGAATCAATCCTCTGCAATTGTTAAGGACTCAACAGGCAGTGAAAGGTATCCCTTCTCATTCTCTTCTTTATGTGCCACTGACCTTGAATGGCAGGGAAGCCCAGGACAAGGTGGACACTAGAGCCACTCATAATTTCATTCGATAGGCAACCATTGCACGGATTGGGTTGAGCGTTGGCACGCACACCAACCGTGTCAAGGCAATAAGCTCCCATGCCCAGGTGGTAGCAAGTAGAGTGCCTTGAGAATAAAGGCATTGTTATCTCGGCATAATTATTTGCCCAATATTGGTGAGGACATTGAAGCTTATGTGAAGTTGTGCAAGCAAGACAAGTCTGAGAAAAGACGCAAAGATGGTCTTCTTTAGCCTTTGCCAATCCCAGAAAGGCCTTGGCAATGCCGGTAGGCAGACCGAGAGGATCAATGGTTTGTTGTAGGAGTATCTCCGTCATGATGTGTCTACTTCACAGAGGAACTAGTTAAGTTAACTTGATGTGGCCCAGTTCTCGTATGGGTAGTCCCCATTTGTCGGCATCGCATAAGGGGTTCGTGGAAGGGTTCAAATCTCACCGCCAAGAGAGGAAGAAAGAAGAGGTGCTTTCAAAAGCTTCTCGCAGGATGAAATGAAGAAGTGTGCTGACGAAGGAAGGAGGCCCTTGAAGTTCAAGGTTGGTGACAGGGTTTGGCTGAAGCTAACTCCTCAAGTCAAGTTTGGAAGAAGTTTCACCGTCGGGATGTGGATAATTGTATTCTTAAAGCACTGCGCTATTTTCTTTCTGAATGAACACTACTCTATTCTTCTTTCTTTATTCTTCAGACTGCGCACATTTCTTTCTTAGAACTTCTTTCGTTAATAATATTGTATATTATACTGACCTAAGAGAACTATCTCTTCAAATCATCCTACTCTACTCAATCGTTTACACCGATGTATCTTTCATACTATCCAAAAATTCAGATGCATGGAATACGTGAGACCGTTTGTTTAACAAGCAAAGCAGACAACGGGGTAGTTGCTTGGAAAGCCTGTGTTAGCTAAAGAGAAAAAGAAATAGAAGATAAGGAATAGAGAATAGCAACCAAGAAAACAAAAGATGTAGAAAGTCTCACAACACAGCACAGAAAAAAGAAGAGGGGGCAGAGACAGACAGACCAAGAGCACTGCTATAAATGTAACCAAAAGCAGTTAAAATTCTATAACAGATTTTTACCGGGATGGATCAAACTGTGATTGAATATCTTTCTTTCTGCTTAGATGTTTTCTCTTCCATTCGACAATAGTGTCTAGGCTTCATCCGCGAAAGATCAACTCGCTCATGACAAGCACACTCATCGGCAATCAAGATAGGAACCATCAGAGAGGAAGAAAAGCCCTGGTCTTTGAGATTCGAAAAAAAAGTCTTCGGGATCGGTTGATAGCAAACAAAGATAGAATAGAGAATAAAGAGAAGGCTATTGTAGAAGGTACGGTGATCGTAGAGGTAGGGGGGAGTAGTAGGCAGGGTGAACTTCAGAAGAAAGACAAGGAGCTGGTAATGCTGTAGGCGAGGCCGACGTCGGAGAAGACAGATGCGGCATCTTTGATGAGAAAGGGGACAGAGAATAAGCTGATTGGTTCTCAGCGCAGGGGTTTGTGCGGACCATGGATGGTCGTGGAAAACCCTAACAGGAAAAGGACGATGAAGTTTGGTGGAGGAGGATGTGAGTTCCCTAAATCCATTGGTAGAAAGCCAGTTGCCAGTTAGAGTGAGAGTTGCCAGCCTATCTAATCTACCAAAGCCTAGATAATCGGTGCCTAAAGAGCTAGTTGTAGAAAAAAAGGTAATCTATCTACTTGAAGAATTCATTTTATCCCTTTGATGTGGGTCAAATAAAGTCCCTTGCCATACAGTAAACAAGAAAGGGCAGGTGACACGTCCGAATATGCGTGTAAACCGCAAGTGCACGGGTGTCGAAGTAATAATTACCCCCGTGAGTGGGTAGTCAAATTCACAGGGAACAGGCTACTAGTACTAACTTCTTCTCTGCTTTCTAGCCTTATGATAAATGGAAAGGTGTGGTGATCTAATGTGCGAAGAAATGAATACCTGAGATGAATATGCAAGGGTGAAATGGATGGAGATCTCAATCAGTAAAAGTGGGGTATTTGGGCAATGCTCCACCTAGGATTCAGGTATTAGGTACCGGATAAGCAAAGTGTTTCTATGAAGAGTAAGTTAAGTCGTGGAATCCAAATATAATGGGATCTGGCCTCCCGATCACTGATACTAGTCCCCTACGAGGTCCCGGTGGAGAAATCACTCAATCTCAACACCTCACACCACATATGACCGCAAAGCACTCTAGGGATTCCAAGAGGTGTATCCGATTCCTAAAGATTGATCCAACCCTAATTCCCGGCGAAGGATCCTAACCCTCTACAAGGTCCCGGAGGAGAAATCTCTCAATCTCATGTCTCACACCAAATATGGTTGCATAGAGCTTAGGGAACGGAGATAGAATACACCTATCGGAGAGGAAAGGAGATGCTCACTATCTTATGACTCGCCTCTCAACCCTCATCAATCTTGAGGTTCTAACCCTAATGGAGACCTCTTTCTCACCAAGGTAACAAATCATGTAAACCAAATAACAAAAAGATCAATAAGGCAAGCAAGCATTAGACAATCAAGATTAAAACTTAATCAAACTCGGATTAAATAGAAACACTAAGCAAATCCACAAAAGATGAGAATCCTAGGGTTCACAAGCCCAAATACCCTCTATGGTTTTAGCTCTCCTTGGAGCAACATACAAAACACATCATCAATGAATGAAAGTACATTAAAACCATAGAAATAAACCCCCTTATATATGAACTGATGGCCTTGATGGAAAGCTTCGACGTCTTGAAGGAGCCACTGCGAAGCTAGGTTCACCGGTGGCTTCCTTGATGCTATGACGGAGAAGGAATCGATCAAAGTTGGTGACGAAGCGCCTCCAAAGCCTCAAAGACCTCCTCTCCAAACTCAAGCCGTCTCACACCTCAAGTGCCGCACAAAAGATGAGAAAGAATAGGACAAAATGACTATTTATAGGCCTTAGATCGCGCCTATCACGTGTCCTCATGCGCTCGTGTGGGCTGCAGGAATTGCTACAGTACTGCTATAGTGACCTTACTACAGTACTGCTATAGTGAAATTGCTACAGTGCTTTCCGCAAAAATTCGGTCCAAACACACTTCTTTTGAAGCCACATGTCTGGGCACACGTCCATGTGGTAGGCTATAAAACTTTTCTTCATTGACGTATCTTTGAGAGGTCTTGCAATCTTCACAAAGAGAAGGAACATGAAGATGTGACTGCCTTTGTGCCATTCCAACTAGTGAATTAACTTGAATCTTCTTGGAAGTTGGCACACATCTCCACGTTTATGAACTCCTCTCATGTCTTGGTCTTTGTATTGAACAAGAACTCCCAACATTGTGTCTTTATAGCCTATCTTTGCTTCCTTTTTACTCTTCAAGGCATTCACAACCTATATGAATAAAAGAACACCAATACACAATATGAGACATAAACCATGGTAAAAATAATGCTCAATGCATGTAAAACATATATAAAAATATGTTTACTCAAGCACTTATCAGCAGGGCAACTCTTTGAAAGTCAGGAAGTTATGGACTGATTAGAAGGGCATCAAAGCAAGAATCATCTTGAGCAAAAGGCGCTCAAGCTGTTGCTATTATGCATCCGTTTTGAAGCTGGCCAGACCTCAAGTAGTGGTGGTCAATATCTATACCCTTTCTTTTGCTGAGTCATATACTTAATATTTCAGAATAACTTACCCGTCTCGGAGAAAGTCTGTCTCTACTCTAGGCTCACTCCACAACCTCCCTATCTTATTTCAATGCTTTGAAACCATGAGCTGTGAATGGGTAAGGAAGAGTGCTACTGTCGTCTGTTTTGTTCTCGTGCCTAAGAATGCTAAGCCCAGTTACAAGCAAGTCGAGGGAAGGTAGTGATGAGTGTTACCAGTCAAATCGATAAGAGATACCCCTATTCTGTTAATGACCAAGAAACCTTTACGGTCTACTATCTTATCTACGACAAGCCTGCATCAATCATCAGTTACCACAGCTGCTATTCGACATTCGAACTAAACTACTCAAAAATGGTGAGATTCTTAGTGAAAGAAGGACCAACGACGATCCTATCGTAAAGAAATATGACAACTACGCCATTCGGAAGAAGTCTTCCGTAGAGGGAAACCCTGTTACGAGCTACCCCCTGACGAAAGCAAAGACCTATCTTCGTTCCTAGTCAGCCTTCTTCTGGATCGATTGAATGAAGAAATTTATGCCCCTATCAATCTTCTTCCTATAGGGGAATGTTCCAACGGAAAAAGGCTTTTCCATGGAAGTCCTAAGCTAAGCACATCTATCCAAAAGCATGCAAGCATTTCTGGCAGATAGAGTGCCATTGCCCATTGGAGTCCTTCTTTCCTTTAAGTGTGAGATTTTGAACAAGAATATACAAGCTTTGCTCTAATGTAAATCTAGTAGTTTGCTTCCTACCTTACTGCTCAAATCTTCAAGAACGGGAAAAAACCTACTACCCTTTTCAAGCTTGGGTACGGTCCTTCCCTGTACAACCAACATGGTGAATGGTAATTCTATCAGCCCCATAAGCTTCAAAGCCTTGTCCCAAGTTCGCAGAAGATCTTCCTCTTTCACCTGATATTCTCCGAAAATCTGCTTTACAACAAGTTGAGAGTCCCCGAAAAGAGGGATAAGAAGCAGAATAGGCCAAAGCAAGTCTAGTAGCAGTTCCACTGGCTAGGTTAGGTATACGTATGTGGGAGGCTAGATCGATTGAGACTGTAGGCATCCCACTTTTATTTTGATAATCTGTCTGTGCCTCTTTAGCCCTTTTCATGTGAAGAGGGATTTGACAATAAGACCAATTGTTTAGCCTAGATTCGCTTACTCCTTTTGGTTAGGAGAATGAGAGAAGATAAGCGCTTTTATTGTTGGCGCATAGCCGAAAATGGTGAATCTGTGCTGGAAAAGTACATTCCTTATATGTATGGTGCAATCATAGTCTTGGTAACCTAATGGAAAAAAATGCAAGCGGAGCTGAAGCGATCTTGGTATAGTGCAGATCTTACGTTATACATTACAAACTACTTATATTAGAACCTGAAAGGTATAGCCAAAACTTGTTAACAGAAGTGGTGACGTTCTGCGTGTAGAACTCTAGCCCTATGATTACCCTTTTTTTTCATTCAATCAACCCGACGATCTTCGATCTTTCTTCGATATATGAGCCTTGCCCGTCCTGAGCTTGCTGTCCCGGATAGATAGAGAGCGATTGCTCCTGCCTACTCGAAGAGGTATCGATCGCTCTTTTCTTGTTTCGAGCTCTTCTTTTGACCTTTGCTTCGTCCTGGCGCTGGCTATCTCGGGGAGTCCCCTTTGGGCCGAAGAGGAGTAGTTACTAAAGTTTCAGCTCTCCCTCGTGGTAAGGTAAACACACCTTTGTTGGTTTATAGAACTTGTCTGAATCAATCAAAGACAGACTCCTTGATTGATCAATTGCTATAGGCACGAGGAAGGGTCAAGTCAACTTTCTTCCTACCGGTGAGCAGAAGGGGTCAGAGCACATCTGATTACCCTGCGGGGTTGGTTCAGCGGATTCGACAGTGGAGAGTTTCCTCAAGAGGAGGTTTACGCTTTTCCTTGCTTTACACACAACCCTATAAAAGGGCTGGTTGATCAGTCAGTTGGAGTCTATTAGTAATTAGGGCTCAATCGATTGATTAATGTTCTATTGTTACCAAAACTGATAGAGAAGCAACACTTAGACGATGAGGAAGAGTTACGGAAGGGGAAGTTGAAGACGTCGGTTACTGGAAGGGCTCTGCGAGAATGAAAAGGTTAGGCCGAAGTCTAATCCTGGAATCTCTGAGTTCGATCGCGATCAGATAGAATGGGGCCGCATAGGTTGGTGTTGGTATGGCTTTCCCTCCCTCTCTCTTTCTTGGATGCAGCACCAAGCCGTCTTTATCCAGTCCCTCCCAATTTCCTCACCTTAGTGGTGCCCTTAACACTCTATTCTTTTTCTCTGCCCAGCTCTGACTATTGGTTGGGAGGGATACATGTTCCCATCCCCACGGAGTGGAATCGGATATATTCGGTTGGGTCGACCTTATATATTACCTAGTTGCACATCTTTCATCATTATCCCTCGTCTGGAGCCACTATCCAAAATTAATAGTTGCTCCACTCCCGGTCTGGCTAGAGCAATGAGGGGAGTTAGAGTGGGGTCTTTCCTTGCGCCCAATGCGTATCACTATTATCAGTATGAGGCGGCAGCTAGCAATGACCGAGAAGAACATGTTTTATCCTACCCATCACAACCATATTCATTAGTCGATCCCATCCCGAATCCAGCTGACCCGACTCTCCTCTTTTCATTTCCATGCAAAAACCCATTCTTTTAAGAATCGGACAGATTCCTAGCTTCGAATGACTGGAATGAAAACAAAGAAAAGCAACAACAAGGTCTGCCTTTCCAAAGATGTTTAAGGTCCAAAGAAATAAAGCTTAAGCGACCGGTAGAAAGCATATAAAGCTGAGAATCTGCTAAACAAATAAAGAAATCCCCCTTTAGGAATCCTCCATTCATGCCTAACGGTAGCTTGTATAAAGTACTCTTCACCGATTGGGTGTCGATTCAAAACAAAACCTAGATAAGAAATGGGCCGTTAAAGCATCGCTTATTATCTGTCATTTCTGTGTTTGAGGATTCTTACTATGGATTGTTAACCTTCCATAGATAGATTAGCTCTTTATACTTTATGTCTTCCAGTTTGAAGTAAAGCCTTGGTGATCTCATTTCACAAGTGTGCTCACTTGAGAATAAGAGCACGGGTAAAGGAAAAATCCCCTACTATTGAAGTGAAGCTGGGTGGCTCGCCCTGTCGGGTGAGCGATCGAGTATATTAGGGCTCTCACTCACACTACGACAAGGAGAACCTAAACCTATTTCCAAACTTGCTTTCGACACACGAAAGAAGGGAAAGACGATAGTCGGCTCTAGGGAAGTCATTTCCCTTTCCTCAGCTGGGTCAACTCAAGAAGTGGAAGGGATATAAGGTTCATCTTTTTTTAGTAGTTAGAATGAAAAAGGTATCTCAAAGGAAATGCATCAATTCTTTTTTTGCCACCATTGAAATGAAAAAAGAAAGAGAAAGGAGCAGACTCATTTACATTGGGAGAGATAGATTGAAGCCAAATAGCTAGAATTGGATCACCGTAGTTTACTAGAGACATCAACATCTTCTTCTATTCTAGCTCGTCAGAAACACTCTCATTGCCCTCGTGATCTCGCGAGTAGAAATAGGGGAAACGAAGCAAGCAGCATGATTGGGTAGAATCCCACCTTCTAGAGGGATCATAACAAAAGCGAGTTGCTTTGGATGCATTTAGACGTAAAAGGCGGACATTATTATAGACGAGATATAAACCTACCAGCTTCATGGTGGTGCCCCTGGATGACTTCTAGGTCATTATCAGAATGGAGTTTCTAAATGTAGCAAGGGCCCTTGCCATTCTTTTTGACACTCTGCATCCAGGTTAATAAATGAAATTTCCTAGCGGTCACCGTGGGTACGGAGAAGACAGAGACCATCTTGGCGTAATAATTCAAGCGTGGACGCGTTATACGTAGACGACATACTAATGCTATTAAGTTTGCCAATCCAGCTGAAAGATTGATAGCAGAAATCCCATGAAATTGTTTGCTCTGAGGGAAGCGCTTTCTCACTCATATGTTAGAGACAGATGATTATTACATATTTAATATGTAGTATATACTACCTTCATTTTAGTAGGTCTCATAGTCTTAGCGAAATTCTCTTTCTTTTCTACACTATATATTTTGGGTATATATATGGCCAAGAGCGATCGCTACTCCTTAGCTTGAGGGGCCGATCCGCCTTTAACCGAGATGGGGGTCCGGGGATCACACTCATTCTATTTGATGAGTATAGCTACTAGTGGGTGAAAGGCAAGTAGGCGATTGAAGACTTGTGGTTGGTGATTGAAGTTAGGGGTCCGGAACGATATGCGGAGGCTTCCGCGGTGATTGAGTGAAGTGATTCTTCATTTCTGTTGAAAACAAAGTATGGTGAGTCAAGTTGAGATCTTTCGTCGCAGCTAAGGCGTGTGGAATGTGATCTTTCTTCGTGTGCCATGCCATTGATATGCTCAGCTTACGATTTTTAGCTTTGTAGCTAGCCGTGTTGATATGCCGTGTTGTTAGCAGTTCAGCAATGCCTTTTGAGGTAGCAGTAGCTACTGAGTACGTTAACAAATGAGTTAGGTAGTGAATGAATGGTTTCTTCACTAGCTTTTGTTTACTTTTCCTAGTAATGCCATCCCGTTTTATAGTGTAATGACATGAGCTTGACTTCCTTCTTGGGTGTGTGTTGTGCTATTTTTCCTTGCTTTCTAAGCTATCAGCTTGCCGGGCTGACTTGCTGATCCGTAGAGAAGGTAGAATTGTTGCTCCCTCCCCTACTCCCGATGAACTTGCTACCCGCTACTCCTCCGTAGGCCGAGAGCTAGCCTCCCTCAAGGCCCTTTTTTATTTTTTAAGAAAGGCACTGAGCTGAGTCTTCTAAACTCTTCATCCTCCATTGTCTTGAACAGTGGGGCAAAAGGCTAGATTTTCCCCGCAGTTGGAGATGAACGACCTCGTGAAATTGATCTGCCTCGATCAAGCGCCGTAAACTCCTTTTTGTCGATTTAGGGTTTTTAAATCCTTGATTGCCCCGGATTTTCTTCTTGTCAATTTCAACACCTCTATTGTGCACTAAGAACTTCGTGATGTTTCCCTACTGCTACGCGCATTATTTTACGGGTTCATCAAACACCTGCCTTGAAATTAGACAAATGACCTCTATATGGAAAGACTCTAACAACTACACATAGCGCTAATCTTCTCGCAAGCCCTTTTTTTGAAGTGGACTTAGAAACTTGATCTAACTGTCTTCACTAGCTGGGAAGAATTACCTATACGGGCCAATGGATATCACTTTTTGTTTTATACTAAAGAACCGATGGCTCATGGATGGTAATGATGTTCTAGCTTCTTATGTGACTATTCACTGTTTTTTCACCTATCGCTGGGTTTGTTTACTGGATGGTGTTCAAGTGGTGTTATATGAGGTATTTTTCATTATGATTGCCTAGTTTAGTTCCGGGTGACCGAGTGTGCTACATAATTTATGCTGACCCGTTAGTCACGGAGACCTTCCTTCTGTGACCCCGATATTAGATATGGTACAGTCGATGGTCCAATACCGGCTGGTATCCTTGATCCCGGATTGGTGCTCTGGCCATGATATCTTTCTTGACTGTTACCTTATTAATTTTCGTTCTTCTCTTCCAATCTCCATCGGTCAGATCTTCAAGTTCTAGTGGTCAAAGAAAAATCTCAAGTCGGTGGAAGAATTCCATCAATTTTTCCTCGTAGCCCGAGCAGTATGAAAAGCAGTCAGCAAAGAAAGAGGAAGCGGTTAACAGTGAACGGGGTAGTGAATCAGCAATAACCGAAGAGTGGTAGTGAGACCAGCTAGCAGCGGGCTAAAGCGGTACGGATGGTGAAAGTTGTTGTCAGTAAGCTGTAAGGCTGTGAGTATCGGTAAGTCTCTACGAAGCGAGCCTTCACTGGGGACATAACAACCTCTTCAACTCAATTACAACTACTACTACTTGTACTCAATTACAAGTAATAAAATACACTATAAATACAAGAAAGGAAGTATTTTATTATTTGAAGTGAAGCGACCTAGTCGAGCTATTGTCAATTTAAGTAGTTCCTCTTGTCAAGCTAAACAAGACTCTACTTGTGCTATAGTCCCAGCGAAAGCCTCGTGACGTTATTCGTGTTAAGCTATCGAGTTAACTAGACTCTGATGAACTAATCCTTTAGGCAACTCCTCCTCTCTCGAGAATAGGGACACAACCTTAGTTCAGCAGCAACAACAAAAAGAAAGGACCCTTATCCCCTATATCCCTTTTTGGGAAGATCTAACACTTTAACTCAATCTATTACTACCGCTCTCACTCATTGACATAAGTAACAGCTACCAGCTCTTACTAAAATAACTCTGACTCGGGTACTCTTTAGTTCACAACTCCCTTAGATTAGGTAGCAACTCGATCCTACCACTCACGAGAACCATCGATCGAGCGAGTGGTAATCTCCCGGCTGCAGCTCAAAGTGTCTATCCAATCAAAGTTGCCATACTAGTGTGTTTTCGATCGATGTCGATGAAGGCTAAGCCGTGCATAATGGAAGTCATGGGTAAATGATTCGGGTAGCTCGACTCAAGTCAAAACGAGAATGAGCAACACGACCAATGTGAATGAAAAGGACTTTCACAAGAGTCTCCTAAATACTTGGAAATTTGGTTCACGTGAAGGGGTCGGCGTAAGTGAAGCCAACCATGCACTCCATCTATTGCCCTCAAAACAAAACCGAATGAATCGATCGGGCTGGTAGGTGGTCCCAAAGTTGATCGGGTTCAAGGAACCTGGGGACCTCGGTCGCAAAGCACTTAGGTCACCTTTAATTGCCCTTCACGTGCCTATGCTTGGTCTTCTGCTTTTGTGAGCGAGTACCAAAGGAAATGGATCAAGTTCCTCCACATTTGATGATCGTGATACATTCACGCTGCCAATTGCTTTTTGATATAAGTGTCAGTGCGATCCGTTGTTTGCTTGCGTATTGAAACCTCACGCAGGGCTAGATCTTCCGACCTCGCTTAAAGATGGATTGGCGGGTTTCAAAGAAGACCCGGCTTTCAGGGCTAAGGAAGGAACTTCTGCATCGCAGGAGTACCCTTGGAAATCTTCGCTAAGACAATGGAAGGTAATGTAGTGTACAGATCGATGAGAGTGAGGGGACTACCCATCTGGACGTGGAAATTCTTGCTTATGCCTGGTTGGACGGTTTTTGGGAAAAGGTGAATCAAGTCCATTCTCTCCGTCATGATTATCGCGGTGAGCTAGAGGGAGGAACTAGGCGTAAGATCGGTCTCAAGAAGAAAGGCCTTCTTTATCCACTCCACGGGTTTATTTTGCTTAAGACGGTTGTACTGCAGGCAATCGGGTGCAGAGCACCGCCTCTCGTTATTTAGCTCTTTCTCTTCCTTTTTCCTCGATTGGTTCTCAGGACGATGAGCTGGAACTTCTTCCTCGTGCATAGCATGCTCAAGGTCGTATTTTTCCTACATGTGATCGGGTCCGGAGTGAAACAAGGGATCAAAGCTTGAGGCATGAAGTCTCGATGGATCGATGTAATCAAAGCCGGTACATGCCGGATCGGTGCATATTCATCGACGGGCTCTTGCATCCCATAGCATATTTTATACAACGGATAAGATGGTTTACCAAGTAATGGCCATTCTTTCTCGACCCCAATCGATTTTATGCTTGATTTTATCCACATACTCCATCATAGACTTGAAACAACATTTTTGTATGCTTGCTCACTCACACACATGAGGATCGCGTCCCACTCAAATGCGAGTCTCCCCTAATGAGAAAGACAAATAAAAAGAAAAAGGGTCTTTACAAAGTTTCAAAACATGTATTTGATGCGCTCATGCGATGGCTTCGTGAACCTTATACGTTTAGTGATCTCAAGTCGAGGAGCTAGCTTCAAAGATGTAATGAATGCTGATGATCCGAACTACTAACGTCTTCACTGGGATCTTTCTTAATGACGACCCACCCGCCGATGAGAAGCTTAGCGCCCTTCTCAGCCCGGTCCGGGGGTTGGGTAGAACTCTATGCCATTTTTCTTCTTGAGTCTTTTTCCTTTCCCATAACAAGACAAGAGGGGATTATCTAGTCCCATCTATGGATTGATTGTCCACTTGATTCTAGGGAGGAATTGACCGATAGCTCACCTGAGCATCCATTATGGATTTCTAGGGTCGAGCACGAATCATCCCATTGCCGAAGTTTGAGACTTGCCCGGCAAAATCACGATCTTTCAAAGTACATTTCAACTAAGGGCGATTTTCTTTCCAGACTATGTAGTCGACATCGGGATATTGATGATTATGGATATTGTTTTCATCTTGTCTAAGTTTGGGACGATAGTTACCACTTTGATGTGAGCGTGGACCTCTTGATAGCGATGAAGTGATCGCGAGACTTTGGAATCTGGGCAGGCGCATGATGCCAAGCATGGTGACATGCCTAAAGTTCCTAACTCAATCCTTTTATAGACTTTTGAATGAACACCACGCTAATGAATTCAAAGTCGCTCCGGGCCAATCTTTCTAATTCAAACGACGAGTAACGTCCCCCATCTCGACCCGTTGAAGATCCAAAGGTGGAGGCTGCCAACATGCAGTGATTGCTTGATTTATGAGCTTGAGCATCGAACAATTGATAGTCTTTGACTATAATCTCATCGAAGGATTCCAACATGAGAATGACTAGCATGTGGCCTTCCATGTGCAATGCTATGAAGAACTTCGCCTTATAGATATAGAATTGAAAAGCCTCCTCCATTCTACTTAAGCGCTGTCAATCGAGCATTTGAAAGAGAGTGCTCATTCAAGATCGCAAGAGTCGTAAAAGGTGCTCAATAGACCATAGGTGCGGTCACCTTTCTCTGGAATAAAAGTCGCCAATCCACTAAAAGCGAGCCCTTCCTTCCAATCCATGCTCGGGAGGGAGCCGCTCAGGCTCGCCCCTATTGTTCTAATCGTCACCATCGTGGAGACTCTTTGCTCTTTAGTGGAGGAGCTGGTTCATATCCGATTAAGGCCGGCCGTAATGGAATGGACCCACGATCAACCGTCTTGCCGTTCACCGAATAGCAAGCGAGCACTGCGTTACATGTGTAAGCGATATCTCGAATCACCTAGTTGGAATACGTCTTGAGACTTTGGGAGAGTATCACCCGCTCTACGTCATTGAGGTCTTAAAATGTTTCTACAGGCATTCTAGCCAATAGAGCAAAACCAATGGAACATATGACGAGTCATCACATGATTAATCCAAGAGAGGCTTCTTCATTTTGGCTTCTCCTTCCTTGATCTAGAATTACAACTAGAGTAATTTCAAAAGACAAGACATACCTTATATAATAAATGGCATGCTTGGAAGTCCATCTCATTGCCAAGTGTATCCGATATGCCTTTCTTGCCATTACCAGCCTTGGTTGAATAGACAACCAATCTCTGCCTCGACCAAGACAAGCCAAAGGCGTTGCCCTAGCCAAGGACCTTTCGGATGGTGTTGGCAAAGCATTTACCCTACATTTGTTATTGGTAAATGTAGATGACTGAAAGAAGAGCTATCATGCGTGACAGGATAGACAACTTACACATAAGAAAAATAGAATTCTTTAGTGAAAAGTCATAGGAAATCACCAATAGGCGTACCAAAAAGGCGAATTATAGCACTCAAAATTGCTCTCTGGAGTAGAAAGAAGGATTTGAGGAAGGCATTCGGATCATTATCGATGGCGCCTTACCAATGAACAACTTTACGGACTACGAGGGAGACTAAAGACATCTTTCTTACTTTAAGAGAATTGGTAGGATGTTTTTCCACCTTTCCCAAAGCAAGTAATTCATCTTGGGCAGCTCTCGGTTGGTTAGCTAGTGTCATTTGGCCCGGCTTTTGCCTTTTCGAGACAAGTAGCTAAAGTCGTTCTTAATCCGATGATGAAAACTCCTGAACTGCGCTAGGAGTAGCGGCTCAATCCCGTCGCTTCATCTCGATGCGGTTGCTTCTTCCTAGGAACCTGTTTTCGGCTTGAGCTTAGATTGGCTACTTCAAATGCCCTCTTCCCCTTGCTTTGAATCGAATCATCCAGGTCCTTCCACGTGTTTGGGGAAGGGGTTATCTTAAAGTGGAGTATGCAAGCTCTTATTAGTACGCTTTTGTTCATCGCCACGAACAAACCGATCGAAAGCCTATGAGAATGAGCGTGGAAGCGACCATAAGCGTGGGAGGAATGGTTAGCCTATCCCTCGTTATTGGGTCCAAGATCGCGAAACTTGGAAGTGCCAGTGGTCGACCTTAATTTAATGCTCGGAATTGGAACCTTATATACAACTATCTGAATCAATCTGAAGTGAAGAATCCTCACCTTCATGGCGGGAGGCTTGAATCGTACCTGGTTTAGTAGAGAGCAATGGCGGAGATATTGTAGAGATTCGAGACTTAGACATTTTTGGTATGAAAATGTGCATCATACCACCATACGTCCCATCGAGGTCTTTCAACTGAACACTACCTAAAGCGGCGGCGAGAGGACACAGCGGTTGGCGCTGATGAGCCTCCTTTATCTTTGAGAAATGATGCTTACACTACTGCGCTAGCCCTTGTTCCATGCATCCTTGAGACATATCGCTTACGGGGCAAACGCCCTTTCTTCTAACTCAAGTTTAATAACATTCGGGATTTTGAACTAAAAGCGGAGACTTGAGAACTTTGGATTTTAATAAAACCTTATGTCATCATGTTTATGCCTTAGCTCAAGATCTCGTTGCATCAAGGGATTTTAGTTCTTATCGAGGGATCTACTTATTTGGCCGCATACCACATCAAATTATGGGTGTGATAAGAAAGAGAGAGTGGTGAAAGCACTACAGCTCGCAATAGCTATTATCTTTGGCGGTAATCAAAAGATCATCATGGACCTTGGCGTGTCGTGCCTGAACACCGCCCTTCAACCTACTTCTCATATAAGGGTTCAAGTCAACAGATTGAGAGGAGATAGATCATCGGAAGAGAGGAAAAGAAAAGATGTCAATGATAAATGGATTCATTCATTCGTAGCTTGGAGATCTACTCTATGCAATCTACATAATACGTGATGTATCTGCCCGATGCGTAGCAAGTATACATAGACCAGTCTCTTTTCGGGTCTTTCTTCGGAAGGAGCATAGTCTTGAGGCGGGGATAATTTTTGCTCTATTTCTTTATAGGATTATATGTAACAAAGCCCTAGACTTATTTTCTATTATGTCTATTCGATCGATTTTGGGCTGTACTTTGCATGTGCGTGGGTGGGCCAGTCTTAGGTTTAGTTCTTACTTGTTGGGTGTGGAATCTTCGCGATAGCATGCCTTTCTACCGGGGTGTTGGATTCATTTAGAGAATTAGAGTTGAAGCTTGTGAGTACATGATAGTAGTGATGGTCTCGAGCCAATTCTTTGATTGGATGAGGTGTGTGTAAACTACGGAGTCAAAAGCGGACCACCGGTTACCACTCAATGCGCGCAGCATCTCTTTATCGTTAAAGGTTAAAATAGCTGAATCCTAAGCAAGATATAGTTATCTATCTTACCGCAATTGGTAAAGTGTTGAGAAAATCAAAGAGAGACCTTCCGCCTACCTCGAGAAAGGATGTGTTTTGAGCAAGGTTGTTCTTGGTCAGGGGTGATAAAGAAAAGGAGCAGGCTGTTTGCTTCACTACCTTGCATGGAGTTTAGTCTTATAGTGCTAGCTCATGCTCCTTAGCTAATATCTAGGTGGGAGATCCACTCCCGTGCATGAGGGTATTTTTGTTTTGTCTACCATAGGAGTGTAGATTAACGCGATGCAGTAACGACGGTTCTGGTTGAGGCATTCTAGCATTCGCGAGACAAAGGGTGTGATTTGAATTTCATCCTGATCATTCACTTGGGAATCTCTTGACAAAGGATGGGATCAAAGAGAGCTGCTGCTTCTTCGCAGGTTTGGGCTCTTGGAATGAGTCGATGATAACGTCGAGACTACTTAGTTGTGGTGGCGATTGATTGATGCTTGCTTAATCGTGAGATAAGAGAGGTAGAGTAGGGGTATCTCTTATCGGTTGTTGGTAACACTCACTTCCTTCCCCTCGACTTAGCATAGCGGGCTTAGCATTCTTAGATGCGAGGGCAAGCAGACGTGGCTCTTCATACCCATTCCTGACTCATGGTTTGGCTTGTTGAAATAAGGCAGGGGAGGGTGTGGGCGAGGCCTAGGCGGGGTTTCTCTCAGGAGACGGGTAAGTTGATACGAAATATTAAGTATATCACTCCATGGAAAAGTGGCCTAGATATTGACCATACTACTTGAGGTCGGCAAGCTTCAAAGCGGATGCATAATAGTAATGGCAGGCACCGCTTTGCTCAGAATAATTTCTTTTCAACCGTGGACACAAACAAGATATGAGCAAATATAGATGAATTCAGTGATAAATAAGGCATTCAAGCTCTTCAACTGGCGAACCCGATCATAAGGTGGTTACTATGGTAATTGGGATTTACATTGATAGCACTTTGCAATCTCGATTTAGGTCTTCTCATTGTCATTACACATTTTGACTAGCCAGTGTGTCACAGGTGGAGGAAAGCAAACCGATATCGGATGTGTGCATAAGAGCCTTGTCTACACACTTTATTGCATGCTCATTGAGACAATACTCTTCTTTAGTTATGCGACGGGAAAAAGTGATCACAAAGATTGATGTGATGTTGTTGTTTCACTTGGCCCCAACACGACACCCACACCTTACGTCCCCTGCTCTTCAGCATGAGAATCTTTCCTTTATATATAAATATCTCGGTCAGATATATTAAGCTATTCTTTACGGCGATCACCGAACATTGGGACAAAGACAATTAAGTACCTACAAAGGCCTTCCTTTCGTTGCTCTTGACTGACAAGACATGGTGGAGAAAAATATTTCGGCAAACCATAAAACGAGGAAGAATTCTCATTATGAGTGTTTCATCTGGATGTTTCTGTCCCAAACTAAAACTAAATTCAGGACTGGTAGAAGGGATATAATGCTGGGTGAGAGGGTGCTGGAAGACAGAACATGATAACAGGAGGTGATAAGTTCAACTAAAATGTTGAGATTAAGATTCTGTTTTAAAAGTCTCCCTTGAAAAAAATTCAAATTTATTAAAGGAAAACATTTGAATGCTTCTCGGTTAATTTCGATTTCTTTTTGTGTTTGCACCAACATCTTTACCATCTTTCTTTCAATGAGTGAGAACACGTGGCTAGTGCACGAGGTTTGACTACAAACCAGCGGTACCTGTGTTCTTACTATGTGACTCTGACCTCACTCTTCCCTTAGAAGATGACCACGGCTGTGTGAGGATTAGCTCTGAGGCAAAGGACTCATTTTCTCCTCGAGAAGGAAAATGACACGTTGGTGCAATTCCTAACCCATATCCAATACGCCTCTCGACCTTTTCCATGTCGCACACGCACTATCCACTCTCTCTCTCACTTTCTCATGTCAAGTGAGCGTCATACACGTGTCGATGCTTTCTTCCTACAATATTGTTGGGACCAAGCTGTGCCTCTTTAGTGTGTGCGCCCGAAAAGGGAAGACCAATTTAGCTTGAGGGGAGACACTCGAGGGATATATCATCCTATTGCACAAAATGGAAAAGAGAAGACCTCTTTATTTGATATGAGCGTAGAAATCTGATTTTGCGAGCTCGCTTTAGTTTTTCGGTACGTGCCAAGATACTGCTTACACTTTTCAATTAGAAGCGCGACAATCAATTTAGATTTGCTTTCCAATGCGCTATATAAAGGCATAACATAATATACCGCAGTCGAACAATAAAGAATGGTACAGCTTTACCGCTGTAGGAGCGCGCGATCAAAAGCAATAATACAAAAGAACTCGTAAAGAGATAGAGCACTTAAGTGAGCAAGAGAAGAATGGAAAATAGGAATCTTTAGGAAGCTTTCCACCTATTACCCAAAACCACGGACATGATGTATGAATGTCGCTAAAAGTTTTATTGAGGATCCTCGAACTATCCATCGTACTTGAACGCTTGTTGAACATGTGTCCAACTTCTCGGAGAAACCGCCAAATCTACTCTATTTGGGTTACATCAGAGTGCTGCCTCCAGAACGACTTGTAAAAGTGAGTTTTTGTTAGCGCAAAATAACCAAACATAACTTGTCATTATAAAGATGTAAACACAAAGAACACGTGGAATAGCTTGAAACCTTTCTTAATAATGGATCATCGGCCAGCTTTTGTCTGGTACACGTTGACTCTTTCTTTTTATAAAGCCCGGATCGCTCTCTTACTTCGGTAGTAATCTATTATAATGTATGAGATTTTCAAATCAATTGAGCGTAGAGAATAGCATGGTTGGCGTTAGTGCTTTGCTTTCTTTGTCACGTGCTATATAAGCTTTTAAGCGAGTTGAGCCTTCTCTCTCGAGCCCCGTGCCATCCTGAAAACTAAACCGGGAGGCGTAGCGTGCTTTTCCGCCATAAACTTGTGCCTAATAAGTGCTTGTGCGATATGAATGTGAAGTGTTCATTTCCTTATATTGAGCATTACTTTTCTCCGGTTTTTTACACTAATATGTGTGTGTATGTTACTTTTGCTGAGTAGGGTTGTGAGGCCAAGTATGAAGGAAATGAGCCAATGTGGATTATAATGCACCTATTTTGGAGCGAAATCTTGCTAAAAGGTTCAAACGTGAAGACATAGATCGGGTGCTGAGATGCTAGAGTGTGTGCCAACCTCCCTAGCATTTGAGTGTAGCACATCCATTTGGAGGCGCACAAAGGCGGGACACACTCGAGCGTTCCGACTTATGCACATAAGAACAAGAGCTCCACCATCTTATATCATCATTGAAGAAGCAGTTATTCATGGCGTAAAGCGTGTGCCCGCTTTATGCTACCCGATGAAAAAGTATGGAATTCGGGAGTATTTGTTTCGAAGGCTGAGCAGAACATATGTAGCAATCTGTAAGTACTGTAGCGACTGCATTCACGGTAGGCCGAGAAATCGGAGAAAGGAATCCACACGGTGTGGAAATTATCCAGCGCTCGTGTGGGAAATTCCACACGGGCGCCGTGTCATCACACTACGCGCGTGGAGTTGCCCGATTCGAGCCCTATTTAAAGCCTAGTTTCAGCCCCGATTTTTCGGTATTCTTTTCTCCATCTTTTCCCCAACTTGCGAGAGGGCTTCTGGCTAGGGGTTTTCGAGGGGTATTGGCCAAGGTTTTGGGAGAAGTTCTACGGCTCCGACACTCATGATTCCATTAGGAAGAAGGTTGGTAGGGGAGCTTGATCGAGGCGTATCCTATACCGAGACGAAGGAATCTTTGAATGACGAGTGAGGACTCTCCACAAGACCATCAACACGACCATCGAGGGTTTCTTTATGGATTCATTGCTTTTTACATTCAATTTCTTTGATTGTACTAAGCTCCATGGAGAGCTAAACCCCTAGTGGGTACTTGGATGATTGTGAACCCTAGGATGTATTCGTTTCATTGAACTTCTTTATTATGCTTTCAATAAATTGATGTTTATTGTGAGTTCCAACCTTGAGATGCTTGATTGTATGAACATTTCCCTCCAGAGTGACACTAGGCTTGAGGAGTTCTTGTTGGTGACCTTGTGAGTGAGTGACACACCACGAGCTGTTAGACAAAGCTAGGTTGGATGAGATTGAGAGGGTGAGTCGAGGAGGTACGGGAGCGTCCCCTTTCTCCTCCGAGCGTGATAGATTCTACCTCCGTTCTCTCGAGTTCTTCTGCGGCCATAATGGAGTGAATGGTCTAAGGGATGAACCTCCACTAGGGCCCTAGTTGCAGCGTGCGATGGAGTGAAGCGTTGAGAGGATCTTAGTATCTAGGGCTTAATTGTGGCTGAGACCTTCCTTCGGACCAAAAGGGTTAGGTCTATATTTAGGAAGAGTTTATCACTTGGAATCCCTAGAGCTCATTGCAACTCTATGCGCAGTGTGAGGTGTTGAGATTGTTCAATTTCTCCTCGGGACATGTATAGAGTTAGGCATAGTTGACCTTAGATTTGGGACTATGTATGTAAGGTTTCCATGACTCACCATTGCATTGATTAGGAAGCATAATAGAGAGTTCTTGCACTTGAAGTGATCATCCTAGATTTGAAAGCATCATCAAGTACCCCATCTTTATCGATTGCCTTACGCCTCTCTTACTTTGTTTGCTCTTTACATGTAGTTTTTATTGTTGAGAATTGAATCAATTTCACACTTATCACTATTGATATTCCACATAGCTAAGAATCAAATTAAGTATTTTCAATCCCTACTCCCACATGGATTCGATCGCTCACCGGGATTATTACTTCGACAAGCCCGTGCACTTACGGGGATATAAGCAAGGAGATCTTATCAAGTTTTTGGCGCCGTTGCCGGGGAGCTAGGCGTTTAGAGATACTTTGCACTTTGTTTTCTGAGCTATTTATCCTTCATTCTATTCCACATCTCTTCTCTCACTGCGTTCTGATTTGTTCTAGATTATTTCACACTTTCTTATTCTTCTATCATTCTCATTTGTTTTTTTTTTCTTTTGTCATGTATTACTTTTTCTTGCAAGGATTTTAAATGATGATTGACCCAGTCGTTGCTCAATAATTGCAGGTTGAAGCTTTGAGTGAAAAAGTTGATAGAATTTTTGCTTCACAACAATAGAGCATTCCTTGTTGCAACACATATCATCCAATTGAAAAAGGTCTACCCAAACTTCTTGTGGAATAGTGATGGACAATATTGGGAAACCTCTCAAGAGGAAAGTCAAAAGGGTGAGATACTCGGAGAGGATGCATTTTAGTTGCAAAGAGTATTAGCTAACTTCATTGAAGCATCCGATGTCTGGCGTCCAAAAATATGGAGACCACACTAAGATGTCACTGAAGCCTCCTATAAAAACCTTGAGCATCAATTAGGAGGGATACTATGACACACTCTCAAGGAACAACAAGCATTTGAGCAAGCAATTCAAGTTCCTTGTAGAGATGATGTGGTAGTGAGCGACAATGAAGAAGTTGGACAAATTGAGTACATTGGTGTAGAAAATGAAAAGGGAGAAAGTTTGAATACCATTTTGAGATTTTTGGAAAGTGTGAATGAAGATTGTGCTTGTGAGCGAGAAAATTTTCAAGGGGATTTGCTAGTGTCATGTTCCTTTCAAGCTAAAAATACACAAGAAGAAGTAAATCATAAGGAATTGCAACAAGCACCACTCTTTGGGATTGATCAATTCTTAAATTGCAAGAAAAGAGATTTTGGGCTTGAGGAGAAGATGCTGGGTAGGAGATTGAAACCATCCAATGACCCACCTATGCTAAGCTTGGACAATTCCCAACCCAAATTGTTTCCTTGGAGGCCAAAGGTAAGATGGTTGGACTCTCCAACAAGTTTTTCACTCCGGCAATTAGATTTTTGGTTTAAAGGAAGTAGTTATGCAATATCTAGTCGGGAGGAACACACTCTTTTCAAGCCTCCATAAGGTAAGGAAGAGGTACGTCAAGTTAAGTGAGCGTAAAACAAGCGCTTCTTAGGAGGCAACCCAAGCAATTACTATTTTCCTAGTTTTTAGTTTAGTGTTTGCATGAATAAGAGCTTGAGTGTTGGTGTTTGGATTCTTATATGCCATTGCTATGCTTTTTCTTGTGGACCGTTGGTGTTATCTTTGTGCTTTCATTTGTTTTTTGGGTGAAGTTTCGGTGGATTTTGACGTCTATTTCTCGTGCTCATCGTAAATTTTGCATACATATAGCGAGGCTCCGAGTGTGTAAACATGTTCAGAATAGTTCTGTAGAGCCTGCGAATTTTCTAAGGCATCCAAAGAAAAAACACGGGTGTGTGAAATTTCCACACGCCCGTGGATTTGCACTCTGGAGCTCAGTCCGGTAGCAGGCGCAGGGTGCTGCAATGGCCCCTATGAGCGACCATGATGATCGTCACACGCCCGTGGGTACTTTCCGCACGGGTCGGTGTGAATTCTGCAGAGTTGGGCGGTTTATCCCGGGCAGCGCACAGTGTGTGGACTCGCCCATGTGGGCGACCTTAGGACTCACACCGCAGGCGTGGATAAGTTTTCAGCACTGCATGAATCTGCGAAGAGGATCTCTCCATCCGAGAAGACACAGGGGCATGCGTTTTGCCCCTGTGAGGTTGGGCTGTCAGAATATCCATGCCCGTGTGGAATTTTTTACTGCGGGCGTGGGTCTTAGAGAAATTTTCCCGGTTGCATGGAGAGTCCACGAGCGCGTGCGCTGCGCCTCGGGTCGGGCAGCGATGGGTCATTTCCACGCGCCCGTGTGGATTTCTGAATATGCTAGAACGCGTGTTTTCTTTAAAAATCTTTTCGGGTTTCTTCATCTTTTCACCTCATACGTTTTGAGAACATATCCTTGCTCTCTCGACCTCTCACCATCGCTTTTAGAGGGTTGTTAATTGGAGTTTTCTCCGGCCGTTTTCTAGTCTTTCATTCTCATTTTGTCAGTGAGCTTCTTTTTATCTTTTCTTTGCCAATCTTCATTTATTTGTACACTGTGCACAGTCATCTTCACCGACGAATGGAAACAGATGTACTAGCTATCGACACCGACACTTGAGGCGTCTTTACTTTCTTTGTTCTTATTTTTCGCATTTTATTTTCTGCATTTTATTTTGGATTTGTATACTCAGAAAGGATTTTCCTTCTGTGTTTATTTCCATTTTGTTGTCTCGAGTTGTATTCATTGCTCTATCTTTTGTATACTCGAGTTGTTTTTGTTTTATTGAGCTTCAACCGAACCCTCGTGTATCGCATGCGTGATGGTCTTGTCATCTTGGAGGAATTGAGACTTTGTCATGGGCACGGGCCAAGTTGCTTCGGCACTTGCCGCGTGAGCTTCACAACCCGCCCGGAACATTACTGGACAGAAGTGACTTAGCTCCATCAAAGCGCCACACTAGGAGTCAGGGAGTATTGTCTTTATTACTTCCCCACATATATTCTTCATTGATATACATTATGAGTGGGCTTGCATGTGACATTGAGGGACAATGTACAACTTAAGTGTGGGGAGTTTCATAGTGCACACATCTTTTTATTGTTCTTGATTGTTATATGCTCCCACAAAGCCAATGGCGGTTCACCTCGAGTTGCAATGATTGTATTATTAAGTCTAGGAGAATTGTTAACATTGAATGGTTTCATGCTCTAGTTCTTGCTTGAATTTTTAGAATTTTTGCCCGGGTTACACTTGAGTGCACTACTCATAAACTCTTTTGAAACTCAAGTTCGATGTTAAAGGAACTAGTTATAGTTGTTTCTTGTGTTAAATTCAGAAAAGAAAAGAAAGAACAAAATAATTTTATTGTTTAGTTATGCTATTCGGTGGAAAGAGCTACCACCTATGAAGTATGAAGCTACTCTCATAAGTAGGATACTAGTTATACCCTAATGAGAGAA
>NC_052479.1:10219242-10367702 GCF_009730915.1 Dioscorea cayenensis subsp. rotundata
TCCATTTACCTCATGTCCTCTGCTTGTTCCATATCAATGGAAATTAGCTGAATAATGTGCAATAATAACTAAACTATTTGCAGTTGATGGACTTGTGAATGCAATGTAGATTTACTATCACTACAAAAAAATTGTTATATAGTGACAGTCAAAAATCCGTCACTGAAAACCTCGTTTCGTCACTATAGCCATCATGCTATAGCGACGACTATAAACCCTATCGCAACGGTAGAAATTTTCATCAAATTATCCTCGACGCTATAGGTTTTATATTGACAAAAAATTAAAGTCTCATTGCAATATCCCCTTGGCATATACTGACAGCATAGAATATGTTGCTATAACTTATACTTACAGAAATGCCCGTCACTTTATCCTTATTCTTAAATAATTCTAAAAGTTTTTCTTCGATCGGATAATATCGTCAAGTATAGCTATCGGGATGAAATTTTTAAAAGTTTTTAGTGACTGGATAATACCAGTGATATCTCTATAATGTTGAAATTTTTAAAAATTTTTTTATTGATGGATAATACTGTTACTATAGCTTTAGTGAAGAAAAATTTTTAGAAGTTTTTCTCGCGGATAATACCGTCAATACATCTATAGGGATGATTTTTTATAAATTTTTCTCGACGGATAATACCGTCACTATATCTCTATTTTAATATAAATTTTTCAAAAATACATTAGTAAAACAGGGACTTCGATTTCACATGCATTAGCTATAATACATCAGAAATATCTAGCATTTGAGCATGTGCAAGATCTAAGAATTCATAAATTGATGAATTTCACAATACATAACTGAAAGCCTACTCAAGTTGTCATCCGAAATTATCACAAGCAAACAGGGCCAGCTTTTATGCCAAAGAAGGCTTCCCGAATCAATTGCAATCTAGTATGTTTACTTTGTCACCGCATAGCACAATTATTGCCCGCCTTGCTTTGCATCATGAATCCTATGTTATTTAATTACAAAACACATTAAAACAGTAAAACAAAACCCAATATCTAACAGTAACACAGTAAATATCATATAAGAAGACAGAGACATAACACTCACATTGATAACTCGAGCAATCTTTGACAAACACTAGGCCATGAAATTTTTCAAACATATTACTACCAAGTGTATGGGTAGTGAATTTCATCAAAAAGAAATCAACTAAAAACTAGAAGCTATCACCAGTCCTCTACGTAAGTCCAGCATCTCGAAAGAACGAATCTTGAAATGTCAAAGAAGAATTCTATGCAATTTAAGTATAATAGCACAAAAAGAAATTAAACATAACCAAAACTTTAGAGTCTAACGAGTACCACGAGTATATATCCGAGAAGAAATGTAAATCCACAAGTGCCACATGTCTGCTTTGTGGAAATAACACTCTCATTGATAACTTAAGCAAGTTTCATGACTCTACAGACATGCAAAAGTTTCAAACATATTCTTGTCAAGTGAATCGATAATGGGAATGCAACAAAGAAATAAGTTAAAAAGCTAGAAGCGGTCACCGTGATCATTTCACAAGTGAAAGTGTCTGAGAGAAGAATGAAATCTGAAAATGTAGACCAAGAATTCCATGCTATTGAAGTATAAAACACATGAAACATTAACAGGAACAACTTACATTCATCTGGCTAACAGTACACCAAATATCCATAATATATGTAAATCTGCGAGGCACAACATTATGTTCACAAGTCGAGTGTTAGATAGAAGAATTGAAGCTAAAAATGTAGAAGAACCATTGTTTGGAGCTCCTCTGAGTCTAAGAACAGAGGTGACCAAGTTGTATATCTGAGTATTCTCAAATGGTGGAACCTTCCTCCCTCTCTCAAACTGAGGTCCATGAGCCACAAAAATGCTTCTCATTGAGAGCAATGCATTGTCATAGCTATGGTCCCCTCCGCATATATTACTCATCGGTCTCTTTGGCACCAATTTGTACCCCTCATCCACAAGGCCGACAATAGGGGGAATCCAATAGTGACCTCCAAAACAATTAAATAATGAATGACAAAAATACATCTCAAACAGAATACATCTCGATATTTCGCAAAAAGCGAGGAAAAGGTTCCTTTGTCTCAAACAGAATACATCTCTCATATTTTTTTCTAACTTTTATTCTTTCATCCGCTTCTAGTTTCTATAATAATAATAATAATAATAATAATAATAATAATAATAATAATAATAATAATAATGAATGACAAAATCTAGACACCTTTTCATGCATGAGATATAAAACTTCATTAACCAATGAGCAAAGGAATATAATATATAATATACCTAACGGACACATGAAAAATATGATCTGGAAGCCTTATGACTGAAGTTTGAAAGATATATGCTGCTATAATGCTAAGTTGTAATATTGAATGAACAAGAGATAAAGCAACGACAGCTTGCCAGCTCCCTAAACAATATAGACAATGGATTGCCAATTTCTCCTACTAGCTAAAACAGATAAATAATAAGCAGCATTAATTTAATTGGAAAGGTAAGCAGTTATCTCTGGTATCAGCTTTTAGTTATCAACTTCAATATGTGATCATCCCACATCATCAATTGACAAAAATTCTGGTCGAGGTTAAGCTGCACAAAATTTTAAAAGCAAAGACCAAAGACCATCACTCTATCTAACAAAACCACCACATAAAGCAGACTGGGATGTGGCATCCGTTTTCCATTCTTCTTAAAAAATTTCACCTGTAAACTATACATAGATATGCAACTTACCAGTCAAACAAAAACCTATCGTTAATCCAATCAGTTAAACAGCTCAAGAAAGCTAGTGAATTTCACGTCATTAACAAAATATACAAAAAATCAGGCTTTCAATTCCCTTCCAATCTTTCCATTCAACAAGCAAAACACACAAACCAAATGCAATCATCCAAATGAAACAAGAAACCACTATCCATTACCAATTCATTTAAAAACTAGGATTTGAAACCACTACAACAGTTCCACGCCTACAACTCAACCAATTCATAGGACACTCCATGACCCGGAGCGAACAGAAACCCTAAATTTTCAAGGACAACAACAAAATCCATCCCAAACGCCCTAAAAAATTTCCATTTTTCAACAAATCCAAACAATCCAGTCCCCAGGCTACAAGATCTTCACAATTACTAAAATCAATCTTTAAAAAAAAAAAAAAGAGAACAGAACCCCTATGCAACACATGAAAATCTCCAAGAAGGGCAAAAGATAAAAACCCCGAAAAAGAAAAAATCAAGATCCAAATCAAAACAACAAACTCAACCTAAAAAAACCCAAAAATAAAAATCCAGCAAGAAACATCACTATTCACAGCCCATCAAAAAGGGGATCGATAAGACGAGACCGGTTGATCTAGGGCTAGAAACACGTCGAGAATCAACACCGATAGAGCAATCGGAGATCGGGATTTAGGGCTTACATTGGCGGGATCGTGAGGGCGGTGAGGGCGGAGCAAGAGAGCCGAGATCGCCGGGAAGAACCGAGGGGTCTAGAACGAACCAAGTCCTCCTCGCCTTCCCACTACCGCTCATCACTCACTCTCCCACTCATCACTCACTCACTCACTCTCTCTCTCTCTCTCTCTCTCTCTCCATCCCTCAACAACCATCACTACCGGCCTCCTCACTCCATCCCTCAACCACCATCACTACCGGCCTCCCTCATCTCCATCTTTCTCTCGCCTGCTCTCTCTCTCCATCCCTCAACAACCATCACTACCGGCTTCCTCACTCCATCCCTCAACCACCATCACTACCGGCCTCCCTCATCTCCATCTTCACGCCCTAAACCACTACTCTCACCGGATAGAAATGCCCTAGCTAATGGAGTATGAGGATTTATACCTAGATTTT
The DNA here is from genome assembly GCF_009730915.1 of Dioscorea cayenensis subsp. rotundata. Classification (NCBI taxonomy): domain Eukaryota; kingdom Viridiplantae; phylum Streptophyta; class Magnoliopsida; order Dioscoreales; family Dioscoreaceae; genus Dioscorea; species Dioscorea cayenensis. Next base: position 10,223,107 of record NC_052479.1, read on the forward strand.
GATTGTCCGGCCGTGACGGAGTTTTCCGAAGACCTTCGTTCGCGCTTGATTCCGACTGAGAGGATGGATGGAAGGGTTCAGAGAAAGAGACTGAAGGGTGAGCTGTTGAAGAATTATTTAGACATTTTTTTAATATGTTAAACCAGTAAAAGATTAGGGTAAATTTCGATGTTAAATAACTAGATTTATAGATTTTAATGAATTATTAAAATAATTGTACATGTAACACATTCAATTTTTAAAACAAATATAATATATATTGTCTAAAACATAACTTTTATAATAATTAATATTATTAGTAAAATAACAATTAAAAAACTATTTTTATAAATGTTTATTTTCATATATTTTAATAAAATATATTTTTTAATATAACTACATATATTTTAAACATAACTATTAGTAAATGTCCAATTTATTCTGATATTTATAAAATTTTATTAGGATGAACCATTTATAGTTACACAATTTGACCGTCACTATATATAATAATCAATATAGCAATATTTATACCAATAGGAAAAATAGGTGTCATTAAATGCTTAATTTCTTTCTAACAGCTTATAAAATTTCGTTAGTATAAATAGTCTATACCTACAAAAATTTGACCCGTCATTATAGATAAGCATTGATATTAGCTATACTAATGGAAGAATATGCATTTGTAAATATTTGATTTATTCTGATAGTTAAAAAATTGTGTTGGTATAAAAATTCGTCAGTAAATATTTTCTCTATTCTGGCAATTTTAAATTATTATTGGTAAAAAAAGTCTATAGCTACAGAATTTGATCATCACTATAGATATATATAGTTATGTAATTTGATCGTCACTATAGGTAATAGGCATAATACAATAATAGCTATACTGACAGAACTAAATCCGTCAGTAAATATCTAGTATTATTGGTAAAAATAGTCTATAGCTACGGAATTTGACCGTCACTATAGATAAAAGTCAGAATACAATAATACTATACTAACGAAACGAAATTCGTCAGTTGATATCTTATCTATTCTGACAGTTCTGAAGTATTGTTTGTAAAAACAGTTTATAGCTATAAAATTTGACCATCACTATAGATAAGTGTCTGTATATGGCAATTTTTTTGTAGTGTATGTATAATCATCTTCTATGTATGATCTTCCAAAATACATTTACTTGTTGTGAATTTTGTAACATGTTTTTGTTTATATGATGTAGATAAGAGAAAATATGCCGAAATTAAAATTGAAGTGTATGAAAATGGTCATGTCAGAACCTGCTCCAAATAATGGTACTGGGTGTGACGCTGGTGTGGGTGCTAGAATGAACAACACTAGCAACTCTAATTCATCAGTCCCTCTTGGTTCTAATAGATCCGCTCCAACACTTCATGTTGCTCCTCACTGCTTGATCTCATCAACTTCAGTTGATTCAAATCATAATGAACAAGTGCCAAACCAAAATAATTTTACCAGTTAATGAATCAGAAAATTTAAATGCAGTTTAATTCATATCTTCAATTTTAATAATAATTTATTATATTTGCATTAATGTTCTTATTTTCTACTAATATGTAAATTATTGTAGTTGATAGTAATGAACAAAAAGAGGCCGAACTACTTTGAAAGACTGATGGTCATTACCACCGAGAAGAGAGGATTGTGGTGAGTGCAAATCATTTGGGACAACCAATTGTGCCCGAAGCACAACTATTAGCTGGATTTCTCGGCATGCTTGCTCGAACTGGTCAACAAATTGGCATCCATCATGAGAGTTGGCATAAAGTGCCAAAAACATTGAAGGATGAATTGTTCAAATTTATTGAGGTAAACCCATATAATTGAATTGTTCAAATGTTGTATCTATAAATATACAAACATCAAGTTACATTAATAAACAAAATTGTTTATAATGTCTTCAACAAGTTACGATTTGGTCTTCAGATTTCAAAAGAGTGTGCTCAAGTCTCAGGGGAAGAAATGGGGAGATTACAAGCATGATTTTGAAAAATGTCATTTCAAACGAGAAGATGGTTTTCAAGTGAACAAAGATAAACATCCAAATGCAACCATTCAATGGCAATGGGAATAATTAGTCGATTATTGGCATTCAAGTAAAGGAGAGGTATGAATATGAATTTTACTTATTTTACTCAAATTATCATATCTTTCTTATTTCTAAGTTAGTATACATGTCATTATGTAAGATTTAGAAAGACTTGGGGTTGCTAGCAGAAAACAACAAAAATATACTCACACTTCTAGATCAAAGAGCTTTGCTAGAAAGGAAAAGGAAATGGTAAGCAAATATATATTAAGAATTAAATTGTTATTGTGAGTTAAAAATGTTGTTTTTTTTTTACTTTCGTTTGTATTTTAATGATGTGTTCAAGTTTATCTCTTGATGTTTGTGATTCAAACAATTTTTTTGTTTAAACAATTGTAGGAGGTTAACAGTGGAAGAAAAGTAGGATGCATCGAATTTTTTAAAGCAACTCATAACAAAAAGGATGGTTCTCACATGAATGTGAAAACTGAACAAATTATGGTAATAATTATGTCTTAAGTATTCCTTAATTTGTAATTTGGTGCGAAATATATGACTACTTTAAAATAATTTTGTTTCATTATATACAGGATAAAGCAAATGAGAAATTAGCTGAATGTGAAACAGTAGATGAGGATATGTAAATGGTTGAAACTGAAATTCTAACATGAGTTATTGGAAAAGAACGATGTGGGCGAGTAAGAGGGCTTGGATTGGGTCCAACACTCAAAACTTATTATAGGGGTGCAACCAGCAGAACTTCTACTACCTCAAGCGCCTAATCAAATGAGTTTGTTGAGCGATTTAATCAAATGGAACAACAAATGCAACAATTGAAAGAGGAGCGAGAGTAAGAATGTGCACAACATGAGCAAGAACGTGCACAAGAATGTGCTCGATATAATGCTCTTCTTGGGTTTTTACAAACTTGATTTCTTGGAGTTACTGTCCCTGGAGTTGACACAGTTGGCTCAACTTCTCAGTCATAGGTATTTTGAAAGTGGAAATGTTACTGTGTTTGTATCTATTTGTTATAATTTTAAAAGCATTGTGGAATTTAATTGCAGAATCAGCCTTCTGGAGATGAGTAGTGGCATTCATCAAGCTATTGAGGATTTTTATTTATCTTTGTTTTCTTTTGTATTATGTGGAGTAAGACAAGAATCACAAACCTAACTATGTGCTAATTAATATTGAAGACTTTTGTGACTTCTAATTGGTTTTAAATTATTAAACATCAACTATTGTGTTTTTGTACATAGATAACTATGTGACTGTTGTTATCTTGAATGTTAATTACAGGTGTTTGTAGTACATTTTGTTTGTAAAAAATGCGCATAAATAAAATTGCAAAATGGAAGGAATTATATTCAAAATAAATTTAGCGGCGTTTATACTCAAAATACCGGGAGAGCATATCATTTTACTGCAGTTTTATCAAGAAAACGTCGTTATTTAGTGGCTTTTATCAAAAAAAACACCGTTAACAATCATTAACATTATTTAAAAGATGGGAAAACTAGTGGTGTTTTTGCTAAGAACGCCAGTAATTTAGTGGCGTTTATAAAATAAACGCCACTAAATTTAGTGGCGTTTATTTTATAAACTCCACTAACTTAGTGCCGTTTATTTATCAAAATGCCACTATATTTGTGGCGTTTTGAAATAACACACCAGGAAATTCGTGGCTTTTATTTATACAAACTCCGCTAATTTACATTTTCTAAAATTTACAAACCACACATTTGCACGGCGTTCATGCTACTGATCGCCACTATAATAGCGTTGTTTAGTTTAATAAACGCCACTATTTTGATGCCTTATATATGTATACTTCGCTACCAATTTTCCCGGTGTTTAGTAAGAAAATGCCACTAAAACACCGACGTTATCTTTAGCGGCATCATCGGCGGTGTTTTGGGAAAACGCCGGTCATTAATTTTGCGGCATTTATAAACGCCGTTAAAAGCCGAGAAAAATGCTGTTGATAGTCCCATATGGTGTAGTGTCTCCCAAAGCTTTCTTCAAGGTAGTCTTGTTCTTATTGTCCTTTATTGTAGTCTTGTTCGGGTAGTGTTAGTAACTCTTAAAGTTTTTGAAGCTTTGATCAACATTAGAGTCATTCTTCCCCTCCAAGTAAGCTCCTTCCTCAGTTGTACATGTTGCCTTGTATGTTCTCTTGGACTTCTGTCAGTGCACATGTAGACCATGATTCCTTCCCCTAGATCATCACTCAATATGGTTTTGATAGTGTTGATGTATGGCTAGTTGTTTAGTCTTGGAATGATACTTATGCTATGATCATGGTTCTGAGGTTAGTGTTAATGCTTAATTTTCAGTGATTAAACCTTGATAGTTTGGATTACTGGGTGGTAGTTTGGGTTGTCAGCATTTTAGACTGAGAGTTGTTCATCAACACACACTTAGAATCCAGTGTATGTTCACATGTGCTCCTTATATATGTGTTTATATAAAAAGATTAATGTGTTTTGCATAATGATATCCACACTTAACTCCCTTTGGAATTGGCACATCACCTGCATCCTTGCACGTGTTATTTCAAAGCATGCTTAGGTCTGTGTGTGTGTATATATAGAAATTCATGCATTGACCTACTGCCTTTGAGTAATTGTATATATGTACAAATATATGCCCTTTTAATTGAATGCTTTCCAGCTTTTTGTCAGCCCAATGTATGTGAAAAAATTATATGTATAGTAACATATATATATATATATGTATATATGTTTAAATGTTATTTATTATTATTGGTTACACTTGCGTAAATGTACATTGTTATTGCAAACTTTTTTTTTTTGTAAGATAGGTCAATGTATTTGTCGTTTGTAGCTTGACCCACTTCATGGCTTAAGTATTATGGTTAGTTTGGGTTTAAAAATTTGGGTTAAAGGGTTAATTTTATTATTTAGTATGGGATCTCTTCAATGGGCTGACCCTAGCTTTAAGACTTGAATATTAGATTGAGGAAATTTTGAGATAAGTAATCCATGTGAATTTTGCATATCCTTTTCATTAAATGTACAACTTTGGCAAATTGTGCATGGGTTGTTCAACCCATTTTTGTGGTATGTATTTGTTGTTTAAAATTTTTGACAAGGTTAAATTCCTTTAATGATCATTGCTAAATATCAAATTATTCATATCAAAAATGTATTTACACTTTATTTCTACTTGCTACTCAAGATTGTATAATTTTATTTATTTAGTTATTAATTGTTATCATATATCCGATATTCCATCCTTACCACTATTTGGATTATTCTCTTAAAATTTGATATTTACCCTTTTTTTCCTGGTGATTATGTTTATGTTTGTTCTTTCAATTATTATAAAATTTATACCTTAATGGCATTATTTACCAAGTGCCTGGTTTTTGTTGGCTTATGCATTTAATTGCAATTGTTTTCCCATTTTGTCAATCATCTTTTCACTTATTTAATTATTATGCTTGGTGGCTATTATTTTGGAAATATTATTCTTTTAACTCCCAGGTTGGTCATTCTAATCATTCAGTGATTGTTATTTTTACATCTATTCAATTACTACCTTATTTTAATTAGGTTTATGTTTTATTTTGTGAAGATTGTATGATATGTATTTTTGTGTGTATGAAAATGTGAGAAACTTTTGAACATTTATGGACTTAGTTCTACCTTTATTTTTTAATATTTAGTCTCCAAATAGCTATGTCTAATCCTGTCAGTGGGAGTTAAACACTAACCCGGTCAACAAGAATTCATAGAAAAATGAGACTGTAGTTTCGCACCGCTCTATCACTGAATAATTACAGTCATTAATATTTTTTTGGCTCGGGTCATCGAGGGTAGATAAATGACATTTGATATTTCTGGCTCGGGTCACCAAGGAAAAGTAAATGACCTTCGATACTTATAGTAAATTTGGAGACAAATTTTCCTAAAATTTTATTTTTCTGAGATCGTATTACTAGGTTTTACATTTTGGTAAATGGCAAATTTGGAAATATTCTTTTATTAGAATATTATACTCATATTACTTTCTTAGTGGATTACTTACCTGCATGTGGCCTCATGTGTTTGTTGTTAAACCTTTTTCAGATCTGGAGTAGTAGATTGGAGGAGTTTCTAGCTAACAGGTTGCCTATAGCTGTGTCGCTCTTGTTCTTGTAGGTTTCTTTAATTGGATGGAACCTAAAAACCTTGCATTTTGTATTTTGCATTCCTGTAATATTTATCTTGTGTTGTAATTCTGTATTAGTTAAATTAGTACTTCAGCAGTTGGTTTATATTTCTATGATAAGACAAGTTTTGAGGATTTGCTAACCTGCCTAATCGAGGACCTATGGGGCGGCGTCCGTTTGTCCGCACATCAGGTACGGCTTAGCTAGGTCTGGGGTGTTACAGTTAGCATAACATGGTTAATGTGACAACAATTTAGCTTAAAAAAAAAAAATCTAGCTATATTCTCACATATTTTGCTATGGTAATAACAATAATAATAGTAGTAGGTTTTTAACAAATATATACATTTAGCTTTTTTGGGTTAAAAAAACGTAGCACATATTTTATCATTTCAGTCATAAACTTAATAAATCCATATCTAAACATTAAAATTATGTGCTGTAAATAGATTGCAGTGTAATAAAGCTCTTTTTTTTAGTTTTAGATATAAAGAAAAGTCTATGAATTTGTAGTTGTTGCCTAATCCACTACAAATAATGCAATTAAAAGAATTAAAAAACATAGAAAAAAAAATCAAAAGTCAAACTTAAATAATTATGAAATAAGAAATAGAGAATAACTATTATAAAAGAAGTCTTCATCACTAATATTGAAAATTCTCATAGACTATAAAGTTGTAAAAGCTAGATGTCTACCCTTGCACTTACTGAGCATGGAGATGAAATAACATTTTAATTTTTCCTTCCCAATCACTATTAATTTGTCTTTGCTATCATTTTCTTCTTGTTGATTCTTTAATTGAACAAATTGTACCTATAATTATCATGTGATAATAATTAATTAGTTATTTCTTAATTAGAAATGCAAGAATTGCATTAAAAGAAAATTAGCATAAAAAATAATGCCCGAAATGGCATTTTAAGAAGAAAGATCAATTTCTTTATCTTTCTTTTTTGAGATTCAATCCAAACATCAACTTGAGAATATGTCTTTCCTTTTTCTTTTTTCTATAAAACCATTTTACAATGAAAACTAATTCCAACAACATATGAAAATATTATGCTAGTAATGTCACCAAAAATCATCAATAGTCGAATGAAATGTATGAATCTTAATGTTATTTATCAACAACTCAACAAATTAACCAAAAAATATTATTTACATTGTTGATACCACTTGATGATTAGCTGAGCATAATTTTTGGTTACTGTAAATGGGCATTGATCTGTTCTTCTTATTTTCTTATTCTTCATGCTTCTCTCCTATAAAAAAAAAAAGAAAGTTATTTCATTTAATAAAAGCAATATACTTATATATACAATAATAGTTAAAGTAATTTATTTATTATACTATTTTGAAATGTCATATCACTCCAAAAATTAACAAAATAATTCCAATCATTCACCTCAACATTCTTATGTTTATTTATTAGGTGACTATGATGCATGGGGTATAATGGAGTTAATACATATGATGCTTTGAAGAAAGAGAACTTCTAAATGTGTGTTGTAATTTTATGGACTATGAATGACTTTCCTGTATATGCAAACATATCAAGGTGGAACACAAAAGGTACATTAGCTTGTTCTTCATGTAATAAGGATGCTACATCTTTTCATCTTAAATATTATCATAAATTTTGTTTCATGCGTGCTTAATGGTATCAACTGGGCTAGCATGACTTGGGCACTAGTGTGCTCTAATTGGTAAGTGTGCCAAACCCCAGTAATCATCCCAGTATGGGGGCATAACCCATGCTGGGTGAGCTCATGCCGCGCGGCGAGGCACCGCTCGATTTTTTAAAAAAATAAAAATAAAAATTTTGATTTTTTTTAAATCACAAAATTCTAAAAGAAAAAAATTAATGAAAAAAACCCAAAATTCCATAAAATCTGGACTTTACATTATTATTTATTCTCTAAATTTATTTTAAAGAAAAAATCAGAACAATTAATAATCTATGATATTATCTATTGATATCTATACAATTGAAATGTTTTAAAAAGAATTTAAAAAAGAATCCATTGCTATGTTCTTCGAATCATCATCCAAAGATTACAGAAAGATAAAAGATTATAGTTTCAAACAACAAAAAAACAATCAATATTACATGCCATTGCTAATCCTCTCTGTCTCTGTCACCCCCGTAACTCAGTATGGGTGGACCCAGTGCGCGGACAAACGGCTACAGACCCACAGGGCAGGAGCCCAGTGAATCTGCAAGACCTCAAAACCTAACACAAAGTCGAGATGGAAGATAAACTGATAGGAATACAAAATACACATACAACTTAAAGGTTACAACCAGGTTTAAATATAGAACAAATGAAAATACATAATGACCCACAAGAGGTTCTTATACAACCAAACAACTGATTACAAGGCAAAAAACACGACTCCAAAGGAAAGCATCTACTGGAAGCTAATTCTAAGATCCCTGGGTCTACTGCTCTTGATATGAAAAAGATTTAAAACAAATCCATGAGCCCACTAGCCCAGTAAGTAATCCAAAAACAAACCAAAAACAAAAGTTCAAATCTGAAACTTGCACAAAATCAACAACACAAAAAAATTGTGTGATAAAAAACAAAAGGCCAAACAAAAGGCAACAGATTACTGAGTATGTCTCCAAATTCACTATAAATGCCAGAGGCCATTTGTTTACCCTCGGTGACCCGAGAATGAAAATCAGATGACCGTTGATTATTTCACCAAACGGACATGGTGCGAAACTGCAGTCTAATTTTTTTAAAATTTATTGTTGACAAGGTCAGGGTTTAAACCCCACTAACAGGGTTGCATATCGGTCATTTGAAGACCAAAACATTCAGATAAAATTTCATAACCAACATATAGAATATTCATAAATATTTTGCCAAAGAATTGTGTGATAATATTAAAAACAATTAAATAAATAAAATAAAAAAATATCAACGTATTTATCTAAATGTGCCAAATACCAGCCTGATTCTCTCATTAAAGGAATAATAAAATAATAATAACAATAATAATCAAATATATTACCATTAAAACAAACATAACACATGAGTGGAAGAAAATTTTATTTGATCCGCAAATCAATGGAACGAGGTATAAGAAAGCAACAAGATAGAAATCAAGTGATGCACAAGGTCTCTTAAACAATGGAAAAAAAACTTAATAAAATTTTGAAAGGGATAACAGCATGACTCCAATGAATTTAAAAGTAGAAATAATTCACCAAAAGTACTAACCATGAGATATGCTTATAATCCAACTAATCAAATAGTTTAAGTATAGCTTGGACTGAATAAACAATAAATTATTCACAACTATCCCTCACTCTCTCAAAATAAATAAACGAAATAGACAATTGAATAAATAAAATATTTGGAATAATTACTCAATGAATTTACACAAAAGGTAGAAAGACAATTAGAGATATCCTAGTAATCATAGAGAAATAACCAAATGATTAACAAAAAGTTTGTTTTCAGAAATTTCTAAAAATGGGAATATAAATAATAACAAAATATATACGAAAATATAATGATAGATTACTTACTTCAAACAATCTTCAAGCTTTAGAACTTCACCGACACTAATGGATGACTTTCGGTAATCATCCTATCATAAAGACATCGAACTATATCTAAGTCTCTAATTAAAAGCAACAACAGTTTGAAAGTGTCTACAAGTAGGCCTAGCACAATACTAATACTAGTGGTAATAACAATGATGTGAAACAGGAAAGTAGAATGATTAACAAGAACAGGCGGTGAGAGAAACAAGGATGGAATTAGGTCTCCTAGCACAAGTGACAGGTCAATGCATGCATGCATGCATGTATATATATAATCACATATATATGGCTGTAGAACCAACATATGTGTGCATATATACTACTATAATCAAAAGGCTGCAAAAAAGTCAATATGTATATATATACTAAACTCGATGGTTATAGAATCAAGTAGGACATGCAACCAACTACCTGGTATAAGAAATGGCCAAATATGAAGTATTATGAACCTTGTTTGGAAAGTACTTTGATCTAAACATCGGACCACATCTTAGAGACTTCTAATCTTTTGTTTTCCATGCAAACAAGTAGGAATGCAAAGCTCAGGAAAAGGATCAAGTTCACTAGTTTTTCAATTAACAAAAAATAAATAAATGCCTTTAGAAAGGCATGCACAAGGATGCAGAAACCTGCAAGGCCCAACACACATGCCATAACTACATAACTATACATTACTTAGGCATGCAAAAACTTGGGTTTTTAGCTTGGGTTTCAAGCATAAATGTATAAGCATATTGATGGTTCCATGAGTATTAATTAGGTAGCTTGGAGGCCAAGAACTAAAGATATTCAAGAGGTACAAGAGTGAGTTTCAGCATGCATAAAGAGAGAGTTTATATGCTAGGATAAGCACAAACAATCAAACAAGAAGGGAGTGTGCAATCTCATGCTAACATAAGCAACAAGCTAACAACAACCATTCATGAAAGGGAAGTTAGCTTCCAGACAAGGTGAACAACCTTCAGCAAATAGCTCTAGGTTGTTGACAAGCTGATGAGGTCCTTCCCGGCTTGATTGTCGTTTCTACAATGCTCTGTTAAAGCTCTTCACTCTTTAGACTTCAAGTGGAGAGGAAAAATCAGATTTAGGAGTGGAAGACAGCAAGGAAGGGATAGGGGTGAGGGAAGGAAATGAAATATAGTTAACAGGCAGCATGGATGGGATGGATCCTTGGAATCCCTCTAGGAATTCCTCACTTCGCAAGCTTTTCACAGCAAGAAGTAAAAAATTAGGGGTTAAGGGAGAAAGAAAAAAGGTTTAGCAACTTAAGCAGACTCTAAAGCATGGGAGGGGTCCACAGCCTCCTTCTCTTTGCCGGCCTTCTCCTTCTATTCTTCTCTGCCTCTCTCTTTCTCAGCCAATCATCCCTTTAGCTCTTTCTCAATCCCCCTTTTCATCTCCTCTCTCTCTCTATGTTATTATATAATAATAATATTATGGAATGATCACTACACTGATTTTTATTTTTATAGTCACATTTCTAGAGGGGTTTTTAAAAAAACTGCCTGTATATTTAATTTTTTTTTTATAAACCAATAAAGGGGTAGAGGGGATTTTCTAAGCCCTCTCTAATTTTCATTTATTAAAAAAACCCTCACTCACACAAATTGAACACTCACTAATTAATATCCATCAGATCACATCCACTCACTCATACTAACTTAAAAAAAAATTCAATTAATGGTTCTCACTCACAAAAACGAGAACATTGAGGTCTCTGCTTCACCACAATCATCACCTTCGTCTCTTCCAAGCGCTTCACCGTCGATGCCACCTTCATCTCCATCTCTTCTTCAAGATCATTGGGTTCTCTGCCAAGCACGTCAATGTCCATCTCAAGATCGCCGACTCCTACTTCCAGGTTCAACGAAAACTGATGATGTTTTGGATTCAGGGTTCGAATTTCAATCGATCTGTGATGATTTTCTTCTTTTGGTTGTAGCTATTGAAGGTCTTACACTACAATTTGTTAGTGTTGTTCTCAAAGGTTCTAGCCAACATCAGGGCACAAATTTTTTTGGGGTTTTTACATAACAGTGACGATCGCCAGAATCCAGCTAAAGCCACGCTTGTTCACCCTAGAAAGACCATCCAGGTTCATCTCTTTCTTTGTTTCTTTGATTTTGTCCCTAATTTTAGTGTGGTTTTGATTTTTTTTTTTAATCTTGTTGTTCTTAGGTTTTATGATTTTTTGATTGTTTTTATCTTGCTATTTTTTTTTAATTTATGGGATTGAACAGTTAAGGTGAGAGGAGGAAACATTGCTTCAGTAATTGAGGGAGATGATTTGTAGGGTTCTATTTTTGGTGGTCATTTTCTAGACTGTGGAGATGTTGTTATGCCTGGATTAGTAGATGTGTAAGAAATATTCAGACTTCTTTTTATATAGTTATATAAAACTAATTTATTGTGCTTGTATAATTCTTTGAAACTTTTGATTGTTTTTCTTTCATATATTTGAACTTGTTGTTGTTCTTATAAAAACTAAAGAGAATGAACTAGTAGAAATGACATGATTGTGAAGTTATATGCCTGAGAAAATTATCATCTAAAAAATTATTTGATTAAGGTTATGTCAAAGTGTTTAGTGTTGTGTTGTTATTAATTTGTCTGAAGATGGTTCAAAGTGTTGATGATATTGTTTGTAGACTATGTGTACCAGATAACCTGGAAAAACTTCATGTGGAATAACTTGGTATTAGTTTAGTCATATTTCTATATGTTTAGGAAAGTTATCTATTTGTGATGATAGTGATTCCACATTCTTATGATTGTTGACCTGGCTGGCATGTTATTTTGATATTGAAGGCTGGATTTGTTGGTGATGCTTTATTTAGTAACAAATGTTGAGAGGCTATTTTTTTCATAGTTTAGTTTTTCTTCTTACTCTTTAATAGCTAGCATCTTTCCAAATCTTGATTTAAAGTATTAGGATAGGATATAATTGTAAGCATATGGTGTATTACTCTGTGTGGCTAAACTTTTTGAACGCTAACATAAAATATTTCAGTTTGAATATATAAGTGAGTTGAAACTTGATAGTATTCAATGGGAAGCTTTTCAAGGATTGGAAAATTTAAAATTTAGTTGAAAGATTTATAATGCAAGACTAGAACTAGTGCTATGGGTGTTTTTGCAATGAATTAGTTTTTCTGATGGTGCAGAGGTTCAACAGTTAAATGTTTGCGCATCATTTCAGAAATTAAATCTTGAGAGCTCTTAAAAATAGGAAACCATGGATTGTCTTATATGTGTAGGTTGAGTATTAGCAATGAGACCGAGGTTTAAAAAGGCGAAAGGCGTACTTGAGGTGTTTTTCTCTTATGAGGCGAGGCGTAAGCCTCGAGGCGATCTGAGGCATAAGCCTCACCAAAAATACTAAAAATTGTAAATAATAATTGATATAATAGACTAAATAATCATAAAATTCATAATAAAATGATTCATTGTTTTTAATTTCATATCTTTGATTTAATTGGATTTGAGATGATTATTATTTTAGATAATTTGTAGATAATGAATAAAAGTTAATTTATATTACTTATAAGTGTTAAGTTAATATTTAAATTATAAATATTTTTAATATTTTTAATAACTTTATTACCATCTTTGATACATTATTAAATATATATAATATATATAATATATTTTTATTTTAAAATAATCTCATCCATTGATCAATGAATCAATGATTTGAGTGTTATTTGAGTGTTAAAAACCCTAGCCTCCACCCGTATGAAGCCACCAGGCCCACCACAACCGAATCCACCACTGGCATAAGAATTTATGTCTAGGGTTTGGATTTGGGATTTTAATTGTTCCAATGATTGAGAAGAGCTTTGGTTATGTCACGCCCCAGCCCATCAAGCTGGGTCCACTGACAAATCGGCCGCATCCAATGGGACTTGGCCTCACGGGGTGCAAGACCTCAGATTTGACCTGGTCAGAGTCAACCCTAACAAGCAGAACAGAAACAATAATATCAACTACAGATAGGGTCGCAGAAACAGGGATAATACAGATATGGACTATGACAGTCCTAGACAGTACACAAGTAGCTTACATGCCAAAATACACAAACATGATACAAGTCTCACTCGTACGGAATAAAATAGCATACAAGGTTCACAACCTCGAAGAATAGGTAATGACAAGTCACAACTACAGAAGAAGCCCCAGAATAACCCACTGACCCTAAGCTTGATCTTCTCCTGTGGAAGGAAAAATTCACAGAGCACATGAGCAACAAGGGCCAGTAGGATCGCAGAAAAATAATTGAATAATACAGATATAACAGAATAATTAATAATTCAGACAGAATACAGAAATAATCAGAAAATGCAGAAAACACGTAGAAAAACAGACATGTACATCTCCCTGACTGATAACAGAAATCAACAGCACGAGGCCGAATCATCGACTATGAAGTCGGAACAAAACAGAATATTAACAGCCGGAGCTGGATCTTCGACCGCAGTGAGAACGGACACGCATGTCCGGTAGCGCTACTACAAAAAACATGTGCACATTGTTAGGACTTGCTCCTCCTAGCTGGGTGAGCCAGGAATGGAGATGTACTAAAACCGCATAAATACAGAATACAGATTAAGAAAATACTGAATAAATCACTTGACAAATAAATAACTTAAATAATTAAACAGATAATAAATACATAATAATAAATAAGATATGAATAAATATTGCAAAAACAACATTATTTAAATAAATAATTAGTCACACACAAAAATACAGAATTATACGGTGCGAGAGCCTACTTGGCTCCGAGCTACACTGACGGGTTCACCACGTCCCACGCATTAAGATTCTCTACCGAAATCTAACCCAACAAAACAAGCTAACATAGATTCACAAGACTTGGTCTGGGTTTTAACTTACAATTACAGCCCGAGCTAACACAACAATTAAAAGACTTCAAGGCTAGCAAGGAAACAGAACAACCATGCACATCAAAAGAAGCATAAACAAATATTTCAACCTTAACTTAAACACCAACCAGTAAAACACAAGCATTAAGGCCAAAATTATCTTCCAGAACATCAATAATTGTTTAATCATAAAAAGAAATTAAAACAATAAAAACTAAACACCAAAAGAAACTCAACATTCTGATGGCATGCTTTCACTCTCAAAATGCCAAACTTAAGCACATAAATATGGATTTAGATCCATAACTAAAGACTAAATTAAATTAAGAGCACTAAGAGCATGTTGTATAAATATATATATATATATATATATATATATATAAAATATGTGTAACTACATGTAAAAAAAATAAATCTAAATAACTAAATTCAGGGAGACATGTTTTGCAGGCTTCTAATTTCCAGCGCAACATGATTTTTAAAAGAAAAACTGATATGCAAGCATACACATGAATACAAGTGAACTAAACTAACAAAAAAAATCAGACATGCTTACAAAATCAAGGGAGATAATTAAAAATCATAACAAAATAAGGTTGCAGGTTCCATCAATCTCCATGTTACAGCATGCACACATAATAATTCAAAATGACAAATACACTCCAAAACATGAAAGACCAACCCAAATAAAATCTTAGACGTAACATGCTAAAATAATAAAACAAAGCTTAGTCAAGACAAGGATCAAGCTTAACACCAGGCTATAACATATGAACAAACACAAATTCAAGAAGGATTATCTCCCTAATTAAGAGGCTAGGAAAACTTTAGATAGACAACCAAGATTCAAGAACCAAATATAACTCACAAGGCAAGGTACCTACCTCTACACTAGTCGAAGAGTTGCCGGAGAAGGTTGCTTTCAGTCGTAAGAGCTTCCAAGAGAATGGTCAAGCTTGATGCAGGAGAAGGAAGAGAAGAATGAAGCTTTGAAGAGATATTTTGCCTCACAATCATTCACCTCCAATCATGCCAACCCAAGCATGATTAACTTTAATCATGCCCAAGAAATCAGGGAATAAAGCCAAGTATGTGGAGAAGCATGTCGGCAGTCAAAAACATTCAACCAACTTGGTCAAAGTTTCTAGTCAAAGATGGAAAAATTTTAGAAACATTACAGGTTATGATTTTTTTTGCATAAAAGAAATCGAGAAACTCGGCCATTGCAGGATATTAATTAGTTCTATTGTTGGCTATATCCTTTTGTTATTGTCAGTCTTCTTTGATGGTTGAATCTAGGGTAAAGAATTTCCATATTTGGATAAACTGAATTAGGTGGTGAATTGATCATGTTTATTACCAAATTTGATGCAATACTGACTATCAAACTTTGAGACAGTCTAATATAAATCGTATAGAAAGATTTGAATGCAAAAAAAAAAAAAAAAATTTGTAAAAATAAAATTCAAGTTTAAAAAGATGAAAAGATAGTGGATCTCTTTCCATTATTTTCCTTTAACATATTAAAAAAAAAAAATCATTTGATGCCAAGGATTTGTAGTATTTACAAATAAAATTAGATCATGTTTGTCTATTAAATTTTTTCCCCCTCTTTTGTTTTGAAGATTAAATTTCAATTTGTTTCATTTAATAAAATCATATTAAGTAACCTTGATGTTTAACTCTCATCCTTGAGTTTTCTTCATCAAAACAGACATGCACAAACGCTTTAGAGATAATATACAAACACATTTAGATGGTGGATGGTACAATATCAAAATAATAAATCTGCATTCTACATCAACCTCGTCCATCCTAGTTGCCAATAAATAGAAATTTTAATTAATATTTAAGCAAAATAAGATCATAGACATGCATTAATTATCAAGGAATAATTGCCTAAAGAAATAAAAAAACAATGAAAAGCCAAAGAAATCTATGTTTTACTTATATTAGCATGCAAAGGTAGGGTGACAACCAAGTGCATGTCTTCTTACATCTGGCTCTAGCCTCTTTTGATCTGCTTGATGGAGCAAATCTTGCAATAACATGCAAGGCTTCTTTGAGTTTGGCTGCATGTTTTCTCTAAAATTGCAAAGTATAAGAAGGTTGTAGGGTCCCTTTTAAATTAAAAACAAAAAACAAATTAAATGAGTTAAGTCACTTCTAGAGAAAAAAATACAAAACTTTTTATTTGAAAGAAAGTTCATACAATGGGAATGAAAATATATTTCCTCTTAAATATATTTTTTGTCTTTGATCCACTTAAGCACCATGTCCTTTGTTACTGCTCTCTTTTACATAGAAAAACCATAACGAATTAAAACATATACAAGACCTCTTTTCTTCAGTTAAATTTTACCATAAATGCCTCCATCAATGAAAAGGACATTGCCAAATGATAGTTGCGGCCATAACTATATCATCATAGGTATCTCAAAACAATGTAACTTACTTAAAGTAAAATTTAAACTTGATATTAGGCAATTTATACATGTTCATGATTTTATTAGGCAATTGACACATGTTCATTATTTTATATCAGATTCATGTTAGACATTTGTCACACTGAGGCAAGGGGTGAAAACAAAGAAGTTATTATCCAAAATTCTTTTTTTTTTGTTTCCAATGTGACAATTTTTTCTCATATATTTTTATGTGTAGCATTTCATTATTTAATAGGATGAGATATCTTTTAATGATTTTACTATGATAGGTTCCACGATAGAGCAATGATGTGAATTATGGTATATTTTTTCTTTAGTAATATTTATTTGCTCAAAATGCTCTTGCAATTTTCAATCTAGATAGCTATACATATTTTTTTGACTTAGCCTTTAACTATGAAGTGCATATTTATACATGCTTCAATTTAAAAATTGATTTACATTGTAAACACTGAGTGTTTTTTTCTTCAAATCAAGGAAGATTGGTTTAACCGAGATATTTTTGAAAACTTTCAAAAGGAAGTTTTATTTTTATGTAAGTTAGGAATTATTTACTTACTTTTGTTTATTTAAATCTAAGGCCCCAAAATAGGAATCTAACCTTATAGATGTTTATATTTTCCACTTATTTAGGCATCTTCATTGGGTTAAATGTCTATACCATATGAATTGTTACTTTTGTTTTATATCATGCATTATTTATAGATATTGAATTTCTTATGGCTTCCAATGTGACAAAGAAAAATTGTAGAGGTAAAGCACAAGGTTATAATTTGCAAAAGCTAGTGAAATCAACAAAATCAATGAACTTCCTATTTATATAGATGTGGATCAATGTAGACCATTTGATGTGGTGCAATATGAAAAGCTATCAAATGAGATAGATATTAACGCTCGGACTTATTAATCTTGTCCATGATCAATCAAGAAACTTGGATATGAGGAGCACATAAAACCAACATTTGATTATCATGGTGTAGGTATGGTTTATATTAAACAAGATATATAGTTTATGTATTATAGTTTTAATAATTTTTTTTAGATGAATTTAGAAATTATTGGCATTGAGAAAAATCCAAGAATAGCTAATTGTGTAGTTGACATATTGTAAAATAAAATTAGAGGACATTATCAATTTTTGAAGTACTATTTGAGTTTTTCTAGCCCTGAGGATGCAAGGAAGAAGACAACCAATAAGTTTATTGCTCAAGAGAGTTGGGAGAATTTGTCTGATTATTGTGATAATGATAAAACTAAGGTATATGTGTCTTGTTAATTATTACCAATAATATATTTTTATATTGCTTAATTTCAATAATCTATTATGTTTTTTTTTCTCTTATAAGAAAAGATGGAAAAAGAAATAGTGAGCATATCATATATGAAAATGCCTCATAATTGAGGATCTAAATCCTTTGTCATTGTTGGTCATGAAATTGTAAGATATAATCTTAATTCTCAATCATAAAGATGAATTTATACATAGTAAGTTCATATTCTTCTTATGAAATAGATGAAGAAGGATGATGAAACTAGGAGCAACATGAGTGTCATAAAATTGAATTGCACAAAAGCACTCACTTAAAGGAAGGAAAAGGATGGGCATCATTGGAAGCCAAAGCAAACAAAGTGAGTTGATTACCTTATCTATTGTAGTGGTTTGGTAAACACTACATCAGTTTTCGCAGCGGTTTATCTCTCATTTGCAATTGTTCAATATCATTGTGTAAAAAATTCCAATTATTATTTTCACAGTGGATTTTTATTTTTGCAGTGGTTCATTTAATGTGTTATAGTGCTCATTTTGTAACCATTATTTTATATAAAGCAATAGTTGTAATTATATTTATTGTTGTAGTTTTGTAATATCTATCCTAGCATCTTTATAATATCTATTGTAGTTGTTTTGTAATCTTTATTATAGTGATTTTGTAATATATATTGTAGTTGTTTCATAGTGTCTACTTCAACGGTTTATAGTATTTATTGCAGTGGTTTTATAATGTTTATTGCAACGATTTATAATATTTGTTGTAACGGTTTAAAATATCTATTTCATTGATTTTGTAATCCTGTAATATTTTGTAAATTATTTTACCTTGTGATTTTCAAAATTCAATTCAATAATATTATAACAATATTTAACATATTCCAAAACTAAATTAATACATAGTATTAGATGAATGATGAATGCATTTTATATCATATTTGGCATATCTCCAATGTACTCTTTAGCTTGTCTTTTAGCGCATTTTGTCTATGAATGATGCTATTCTGGGTATGTTTGTCTCTATTGTAAGTTTTTAGGGCTCGTAGAACATATGGAGTGAAATTAGGGACAACCAACCAAAGAAGACAATTCCTCTAAGTGTCTAATGCAAGCATGGGCAGAGCACGGGTGTACCATCTCCCCATGGTTTTCTCTGTCTGGAACTCCTCTATTTGTAAGCAAGAGCACGGGCGAACCATGACGGTGCTATCTCCCCATGATTACCTCGAGCTAGGAGTGGCCTATACTTTCAAGGGAAGCACAGTCTACGTGCTCCTTTCATGGGTGTGCTTAAGCTGAGCAAGGATGGAGCATGATGGTGCTCTCCCCGTGATTTTCTCTGGATGACACTTAGCCGTTTTCACTCAGAAGCTCCAAGAAGAGCACAGTCTGAGCACGACCGTGCTATACTGTGTCGAGCCCAAAAAGCCCTTTTTAATTCCTAGATTTAGGGTTTCTTGGTGTCTTTTGTTTGGGAATCTTCTTCTATAGTGGGGGAACTCTCAAGAGAACGATGATCAACCATCACCACTCGAGCTAAGGAGACCAAGGGTGAGTTAGAGATACCAGAGAAGTGGAGTTGCTCATCCCATGGAGTTCTTAAAGTACATTTGAGGAGATCTTGTGAAAGGGAGAAGTCTAGATGTCCCTCTTCCTTGTATTTATATTTCTCTCTCATTTGTATGAATTCTTGAGGGGCTAACCATTCCACTGTGCCCCGGGATTGTGAACTATATTGTCTCTTATACTTTGACTACTTGAGTTCTAATGTCTATGGAGTTCTATAATTTTTTTTGTTTATTCATGCGTTTGCATAACTTGGCGTGCTTGATTTGCGTATTTGCCTGTGTAAAACTTGGCGTGAGTTGATTACTGTAGTTGTGATTACCTAATGTAGTTACAAAACTTGGAGTGTATGAAGCATGTGGTTACACTTACAGAACTTGGTGTATTTGATAGCCATAGAGGCAATATCACTTTTGAGCACCACAAGGATCTTAGAATGTACCTTGGTAGGCATTAGACTCAAGTCAGTATCTTTGGTACCTAGGAATCATCCCAGGGCATTGCTCTCTTGTTATTGAAACTTAACCCTTAGTCTACTTGGTTCTTCCACCCCTTTATTTACATCTTATAGTAGTTAATTTCTTTATCACCCTTTTAGTTTGACTAGACATTAGAGGATCAACTAGTACTAGAAGTCCACTCCCTGAGGTTCGACAATCCTACCCCTTGTAGGGGGTACCACTTTATTACTGGTAAATATTCATGTACTTGTGGAGAGTTCATCAATGAATATTAAAATTATGTAAAACATTTAATAACACAGGAATTTAAAAATGTTAACGTAAAACCATTCTAAAATTAATATTAGCATTTCAGGTAGAATCTTTGTGCAAGAAAATTGATGATTTGTCACTTATAAAACCATTGCCAGTGATGGTCTGCAAACCATGTGAAGGATCGAGGACATGCAGTATCTGATTATCTGATTATGGAGCTACCTTCTCGACCAAGTGATCAGGTGAACTTCATGGATACTATAGCCAACTAGCAAGGAAACCCCTGTAACAACACTTATAATCCAGGGTGGAGGAATACACAAAATTTTCTTGGGCTAATCAAGGACAAACATCAAACCCTTCTTCAAAGTTTTTAGTCTCAGCACCACAAGAAAAGAAGTCCAACATTGAGGAAAACTTAGCTTTGTTCATTCATACCACTGACAACTAAGTTTTAATAGTTGGATGCTAAGTTTCAAAGAAAAGAGTCCACCATGAGGAACCTACAGGCATTTATTCAAAATTTAGAGATTCAGGTTGGATAAATCACTAAGTTGTTGTTAGAGCTATCTTAGGTTAGGGTATAGAGTAACATTGAAGCTAATCCCTAGAACATGTCAAGGCGATTACTCTAAGGAATGGAAAGGAGGTTGAGATAAGGAAGGAAACAATACCAACCCAAGAAAAATAGACCATTAGTGTCCACGGTGAAGAAAGCAAAGAAAAAAAGGCTCACGAGAAAGGCAAGCAAAGGGACAAGTCTACACTGGTTTGGGAGTACGTGCCCGCAACTTCCATATCTTTCCACCTCAAAAAGGACCAAGTGGATGACCGATTCAAGAGGTTTTTGGATTTTATTAAAAATTACACATTAATGTGTCGTTTATGGAAGCATTATCTCAAATGCTAAAGTATGGCAAGTTCCTTAAGTATTTGCTCACCAACAAACAAAAGTTTAAAGAGGAATCCATGGTCACACCAAGTAAAGGTTTTTAGGTGGTCCTTCAAAACAAGTTGCTGACAAAGAAGAAATATACAAGAAGTTTTACTATCCTTTGCATGATTGGTAACTTAGTTGATGAAAAACTTTAGCCAATCTTGGTGCTAGTGTTAATTATGCCATATGCCGTTTTTAGGAAGTTTAACCTACAACTAACTAGGGTGATTTGCAACTAGCTTACCAATATATTAGGCATCATAGGGAAATCATAGAGGTTGTGTTAGTAAAAGTTGGCACGTTTGTTTTCTCTATACATTTTGTGATTCCATATGTAGATAAGGATGTAGAAGATCCCTTATTCTAAGGAGATAATTCCCAGCAATCTCCCAAGCCCTAATTGATGCAAGTAATGGAAAGCTGGTACTTAGGATGGGTAATGAGGAGGTCATGTTCAAATTGTTTGATTCTATGAAACATTTTGTCCATTTTGATGATTTTTTGCTATTATTTAGATAAGATCAAGTTGTTAATGATGCATGCAGGAAATTGTGCAGGATAGCTTATTTTAGGAGTGTTTTGATGAACCTCCTAAGGATGACAATATCCTTATGTAGTAAAAAGGGGATGCAGATGGCTAAAACCTACAAAGGAAGTGATGGAGGGAGGTTAATTAGGACAAACAAGGAATAATATGTGAATGAGGTAATGCAAGTTTTTCGCGTCAACATTAGTAAGATCTCTATTCACTTTTGTTAGGTTTTGACTTGTTCAAAGGGGATGTTGATGCTAAGACAGGGGACTTCACGTTGTTGAGATCTTCCTAACGCTCAAACACAAGGTATGTAAGACTAGTAACATAAAACAAGTGCTTCTTCAAAGGAAACCCAATTATTTTTATTTTTATTTTTTTTTTTTGCTATTTGTTAGTTTAGTTTTGAGTTGTATTTGTTTTTTTTCAAATAACTTGCATGATCATCTCATGTTTATCATTATTGGTCTTTCATATGCTGAATGAATTAAGTGCTTTAGCTAGGGTGTATCCTCTATGAGGACATCAAAATAAAGGATGTGGACAATCTTTTTAAAGATTTAAGAATTGCTTACGCGTTACTTACATCCGTAAGCTAGGCCATAACCACTAGATAGAAAAGTTTACAGGTGCACTTATGGCCATAACAATGCTCACAAGGGTCAACCAAAAGCATTTACAAATAGTCTTACAGCCTGTAATCCTGAGGGGGTAATAAACCTAAGTACCTCAAAGGGTACATACTTATGACTATAAGTATGACCGTAAGGGGGTCTCTAGAGAACTTTGTAGGATACTTCAGCAGCTCCTTAACTTATAGCCTGCAACCCAAACTGTAAAAAAGAAGGAACCCATGCAAGTGGCTTACAACTGTAAGTATCTCCTTAAGGAGACAATAAAAGAGCTTTTTGCGACCTTTCACTATTTATTCACCCACTTGACTTTTCACCTCGCTAGTGCTTTCCCCTTTCCTAAAGCCCCAATCAACCTCCTCTTCCATTGCACTAGAGCACTCCCTTATCAATTTGGGCATTTATTCACCTCTTTCACTATAGATTTTTCCATCAAAAGTCAAACCTTAAGTATAAATTTTGGTTTCAAACCTTTTGTATGGTTTGAGTGATGGTTGATCACTAAAAATCCATAGAATGGGGTAAAGAATGATCTGGATTAGTTTATGGTGGTTTTGAGTGTAAAAAGAAGTGGTTTGATAGAAAGAACACCATTATGGCTATATCCTGTAGCTTACGGCCATAAGGGTGGCCGTAAACATAAGTGGCCCATAGGGGGAACGTAAGCAATATTGAAGTTGCTGGTTTTATATTTTTGGTCTATGTTTTGTATTTTGTTTTGCGGGATAATGCCGAGAAATAAGAGATGCGTAGTTGGCCCATCCAAAAGACCAAGGATTGAGGGTTCTTCCTCAGTGGGTCATTTTTCTCTGTCCCACGCTTTCGAGAGTAATACAACTACTTGAGCACGAACTAGTTCGAGCAAACCCATATAGTGAGCAGGAAGGTGCTCTAGCATCTAGGTCTGGCTGTGGAGGTGTGGTGAATAGCGGACTTTGGTACTTGGAACAACCTTTTTTCTATCAAGGAACCAGTCTTCAGGGATGTCATGCTAAAGTTTCTACGCACTATAGGCATATATTAAAGCCTGGTGAGGTACACTAGGCCCAAGGCTATCTAGTATCAGCTGTTTGGAGGGCCCCGATGCCTAAGCTACACATAATTCTTACTACTATTAGGTCTTTATGACACTGACTTCACCACCACCTCGTAATATATGGATTTGGAGATTGATCTCCAACCATGTATCACTCCTGCCACTATCTAGTGTCAGAGTAGCCAAAGGAGAAACTATGAGCTAGATCTAACAAAAACCTAGTTCTTGATTTGGGCGACACATCGTTGTTTGCAGTCATTTGTTGATTGATTACTAATAGGGCTGAAACACAAGATTGATGAGGAGGAAGGAGCTATACTTATTATAAAACATGATCAAATGCCTCCCTATCCACCTCAGATAGGTACTTGTAGATTTTCTTGTGCACCAATGCCAAAATATGCTGCTCGAGGTGATCTTCACTATGTTGTATGTCACATGGCTAGTCCAAGGCATGGATCTGATCAAGTAGCTTAAAGGATTGCAAACTCAGGCTCAGGACACTACGCTCAGTGAGGGTGATAGTACAGAGAGGGTTTGGGTTTGTCCATACCCTTATTGCTATGAGTTAGACTTCATATAATGGTGAGGACAGCTTTGAGGCTTCCTAGTATGCCTTAAGATCCTCTTATTCAGCTTCTCCACCAACTGCAGTGCCATATGAGATGCCAGCAGCACTACTAGTAATGAGTGCATGAGACACACATTGCTTATATGATAATTCATGCATTTTGCTTGTCGTCTTACATGAATTTCTCTATTTTAGAGTTGCATTAGTTATTTTAAGCTATGATGTGTAGGTAAATAGGGTTTTAGACAAAATAAAGAAGATTTGAGTGAATCGGAGTGAAAAGAATGGAAAATCATCATTCTGAAGAAGAGCACATCCTAAACACAAGTAGGATTAAGGCCTGTAGATCACACGAATTTGGAAAATAGACTGCACGACCTCTATATAGTCTTCCTTCTCAGAGCACAATCATACTCAAGGCCGTATAGACTACAAAAAATTTTAGTTTCATAACGATTCAAGTCTTAATGGCCTCGAGCAATTAGCATAGGTTAAACACATCCAAAAGTATAGTAGTGTACTATATTTCTACTTTCAATTAAAAGCCCAAAAGCTAGGTTTTATTAGGGACATTTTGGCAAGAGCTTCAGGGAAGGCTTGGATTTTATTCGAAAGTTGAAGACAGCCACTCAAGGATGACTTGACGCTTTTCCTTCATCCCTAAGTGGTTAAGATCGACTGCTTTGTCTTCTCCGATCTCAGAGTCTCATCATCATTCATTAAGAGAAGCTTGAGGAAGTGTTACTATGATTTAAATCTTGTCTTTGTTTTTGGATTTTATGCAGATTCTCGATAATATGAGAAGCTAAACTTTCATAGGTACCTAGGACCATGAACTTCAAGGCTATTTGTCTTTGATTTCCTTTATATTATATTAGCTTTTACATTTTCTTGTAAATCTCATATGCTACTTCATGCTTGTAATTGCTAATGTGAAAGCCCCTCTTTCATATCAAATTAGCATGATTATGATTGAAAAATCAATCATATTAAGTCACACATAGGAGGTATAGGTTGAGTACATGATTAGACACAAGGTGTATGATATCTAACTCTCCGGATTATGGTTAAACCTAATAGATTGATTCACAGAATCCTTTAATGCAATCATAGGGTAATCATAATTGTTGTATGAGATTAGGGTTTATTGCCTAGACCAAAGGGATTAACTAATTTTGGAATCTTCAAGTACAATAACACTCAATTTACAGTCAGTATAGGTAATGATTGTATAAACATCTTGAGGGGAAAGTGTCTGAGGTACCATCCTATCTCAATGTTGATTCTTATTTCACCATCTTGAGTCAGTTCCATAATAGGAGAGCGCTGGTCCTTATGGATTTGACTACCTGACTTCAAATTCACTTTACTACTTCTTATGAGACTCCCAATACACATTCAAGTCCAAGATCAAATAGAAGATCAATTTTTATACTACAATACTCCCGTTTCGTAAATGTGTAGTGGAAGTCCTATAATATAGGAGCGGACATGTGTTGAGTATTCACTTCAGGTTGAAATTATTTTTGTTTTTTAGTTTGCTTTATTTTTATTCTACTTCTTTACATTTAAGCACACAACTTCTTTATGGTAGCATTCTTGAGATTTGGAATGTTTTCTGCAATAAAAACCTTTAAATTAGAAAAGAGAAAAAGCTACAACCCTTAAAGTGTGAAGGTATTCCCACAAAGTTAGATACTAAGTATATCCTATTAAAAGAAAAAGCTAACTCTTAGGCTAAGTGAGACACTATCTAAGAAAGATAGTGGAAGAGCTACCACTCCTGAAGTAACCACTCAAAAATTATGAGCCATAACCACTCAAAAAGAAAATAGAGTTAGTGCCAAAAGTTTAATAAGTTTTTACTTGATAAGTGCTTATGTATAAGTCTTACTAAGTATAATGTTTTACATTAAGCATCACTTTTATCAGATTTTATGGCTTATTCATGTGTATTTGTGTTCTTTTGTGCATTTAAGATTGTGGAGACAAGTTTGGAATAAAAGAAGCAAAAGTAGATCATGGACACGATTTCTGAGGAATTTCTTATACCGAACAAGGATCAAATCACAAGTTGTGATCATAGACATATGGGTGTGTGCCAACCTCCAAAATGTGCAAGTGAATGTACAAATTGGAGAGGCATAAAAGTAATCACACTCATATGTTCCGACTTGTGTAATATTGTCAAGAGCTTCGTCAATGTGCTTGGAAGTAAAAATGCGACATGATTTACTGCATGGATGTGTGCCCAACCTTGCCGCCTCAATGATGAAAATAAAGCAAAAGTACTATTCATAGTAAAATACTGTAGCAGTTAGTGTTCACAGGGTGCAAAAAATGAGAAGCCTAGAAATTCACACACCCGTGTGGAATTTTCAAAGGGGCGTGTGCAATCCCGATTCAAGAACTATAAATACTACTTCGTGAGTTTGTTTTAGGGATCTTTTGCCTATCTTTTAGAGGGAGCAAGGCTAGGGTTTGGAGCGGTTTTTGCTGGGATTTTGGGACGTTTCTACGGAATTCGGCATGAATTTTCTTTAGAGGAGAGTTATTGGGAGAGCTTCTAATGGCTTTGATTCGGCAGGGTGTTCCCTGGGCTTAACGAAAGAATATTTGGAGAAGAAGAAACGGCTCCTCAAGACCATCACCACGGAAAGCAAGGGGGTTATCTTTATGGAGTTTTTGCATTCACTTTTGATTTCATCTTTGATTTTGTATTGCTCCATGGAGAGCAAAACCCCTACTGGGTACTTGGACTTGTAAACCCTAGGATGTTTTCATTTCATTGACTTCTATTATGTTTCTTTAATTGATGTTTAAATTGAGTTTCAATCTTGTGTGCTTGTTGTTTTGGTTTTCCCTAAGAGTGACTGATAAGTCCTTGGGTAGACATATTTTTATATATGTTTTACATGCATTGAGCATCATTTTTACTGTGGTTTATGTCTCACATTGTGTATTTGGTGTTCTTTTATGCATATAGGTTGTGAATGCCTTGAAGAGTAAAAAGGAAGCAAAGATAGGCTATAAAGACACAATGTTGGGAGTTCTTGTTTAATTCAAGTACTGTAGCAATTTTACTGTAACAATGATGTAGCAAGTTACTGTTCACGCGCCCGCGAGGAAATTTCTGCAGCCCACGCGGCCGCGTGAAAAATCCACACGGGCGCGTGAGGGCACGTGACATGCGCGATTTTGGGCTTTAAATAGGCTGTTTGCCCTATTTTGGGCGGACTTTTTGCGAGTGTTTTGGCGAGCACTTTGAAGGCAAGGCGGCTAGGGTTTTGGAGGAGGTCTTTGGCGATATTGGGGGGCGTTCACCACCAACTTTGATCAATCTTCTCTCCGTCATAGCAAAGAGGGAGCCTTCGGCGACCTAGCTTCGGAGAAGGATTCTTCAAGACGTTGGGCGACCCATCAAGGCCATCATCACGAATTTAAGGGGGTTTTACTTCATGGCTTTCATTGCTTCTCATTGTAATAATCATTATTTTGTAACTTGCTCCATGGAGGGCTAAACCTTAGTAGGTATTTGGGCATGTGAACCCTAGGATTTATGTTTTTGTAATGATTTGCTTTATGTTTCTATTAATTCGAGTTGATTTGAGTTTTAACCTTGTATTCCCATTGCTTGCTTGTTTAATTAATCCTTGAGGTTGATTGGATTTGCATGATTTGTTACTTTGATGTGAGAGAGGTCTCCATTAGAGTTAGAACGTCAAGGTTAAAGAGGATTGAGAGGGTGAGTCATGAGATAGTGGAGTGTCCCCTCTCCCTTCCGATCGAGTGTTTCCTATCTCCGTATTCCCTAAACTCTATGCAACCATATTTGGTGTGAGGCATGAAATTGAGAGATTTCTCCGCCGGGACCTTGTACGGGATTAGAGATCCTTCGCCGGGAATTAGGGTTGGATCTATCCTTGGGAATCGGTTTCACTCTTAGGTGTCCCTAGAGCGTATTGCGGTCATATGGGGTGTGAGGTGTTGAGACTGAGTGATTTCTCCACCGGGACCTTGTAGGGGACTAGTACCGGTGGCTTAGAGGCAAGGACCGGTTGTTCTTGGATTACCTCGACTCATTAGACTCGGTTTAGAAGCATTTAGCGAATCGTGAGCTTCATGTTAGATCCTAGGGGGAGCATTGCCCGGATACCTCATCTTTATTGATTGAAATCTCATTTACTCGTTTTCTTGCTCGCTTGCTTGCTTATTAATTCTCTTGCAATTAGTTCATTTCATCATATCCATTGATTTCGACTAGATAATTAAGAATTGGTTAATACTAATACTTCCGTTCCCTGTGGATTCGACTACCCACTCACCGGGGTAATTATTACTTCGACACCCATGCACTTGCGGTATATACACGCATATTCGGACGTGTCAGTGACACTAGGGTTGAGAATCCATCTAGGTAACCTTGTGAATGAGTGATACTTCATTAGGTTAGACTTAGCAAGATTGAAGAGGGTTGAGAGGGTGAGTCGAGAGGTAGAAAAATGTCCACTTTTCCTTCCGACATGATTTATCTTACCTCCACATTCCAAAAGTGAAGTGCTAAGAGATTGACTCCACTGGGCTTAACTATGCAAGCAACAGAGTGAAGTGTTGAGAAATCCTTATTGTTGGGGCTTAATTGTGATTAGGGATCTTTCACCTGGATTTAAGTGTTAGATTTAAATTAAGGAATTGGTTTTATCACTTGGAATCCGTAGAGCCTCAAGCAGTCCCACACAGTGTGAGGTGTTTAGAGTATCCCTTTCCGCCGGAGCATAGTGTAGAGGGCATAGTATTGACCTTAGGTTTGGGACCGTGTGTCTTTGGATTTCCATGACTCATTAAACCTCAATTAAGAGGCATAATATTATTCGTGCACTTGAAACAATAGTCCTAGGGTGAGCATTGTCCGGGTACCCCATTTTACCATTGGTTACTTTCACCGATTACTCTTGCTTGTTCTCTTTTATTTTACTTTCATTCTATTGTCTTTAATCATTTGAATCACAATCACCAATCGATTTCACTTTAGCTAAATAGCAATATTATATGTTTGTAGACATCTATTCCCTGTGGATTTGACTACCCACCCGTTGGGTACTTTATTACTTTGACAACCCGTGCACTTGCAGTACACACACACAAGGGGTGTGTCACTACTACACAAGTTGATCTAAAGAAAAGAATGTGACCACTCAAAAAAAAATGTTGTATGCATATATGCTTGAATCTAGAGAAGATAAAGACGATTACAAAGATGAAGTTTCCACACCACCACCACCAAAGAAAATGAAGAAAAGTGCTAGGCATAGACCTTGTTTCAAATAAAATAAAATAAAATAAGTAATCATGGACGGGAGGTTGACAACGATGGCGGCTCACGATGGGATAATACTGCATCAACAATCTGCATTTGAAAAGAAAATTATCCTCTTCTTATAAAATAAAAATTAAAAGGAATTCAATTATTAAGATTAAATGTGGTGAGGGTTCACACCATAGGTACTTGTTGAGCATATGGTTATTCTCCACATATGTCCATGTCCTTGACTTTAGATAAATGAGTGGCGCTTATCGCTAAATGCTTATTTTTCTTCTTCTAGTTAAGTTAGTTAACGTCTCGGACATAGTGCAGTACTTCGCTATTTATTTGTGACACACAAGATTGACTTGGATTGGTTAACTTTGAATTAAAGGCAATGAATATTATTCGATAAGAAGTATATTTGATTGTTTTTCAATTCCTTTTGTTTAAAATGTTTAATGTTTTATTATATGCATATCAGATTATTGATTATCATTGTAACAGCTGAGTCAACCCACTAGGATAATGAATGATGTCCTTTCAAATATAATGCTTTGGGCATGTGGTAACTTTTGCACATTAGTTATCATGAATGATAACCTTGCTTTAAGAGCAAGGGTGTACTCCTTGTCCATACTTACTAGTGGAGTTCCTAAATTTGTGAAGATTCGAGTCTCAAGTGCCATAAAAAATCAACACGGGTTATGCACACTCAAACACAGGAGTGCACTATATTTTTACCTGTAGTTCAAAGCTTAATAGCTAGGGTTTTGGAGAAGACTTTTTGGGGAAAGCTTCACCTAAGGCTAGGGTTTTGAGCTAAGATCAAAGGACGCCAATCCTAGACAAGTTAACACTGCTCTTTCAACCTTTTTGGGTGCCAGATTATGGGCGAAATTAATTCTAATCCAGGGGGATTCAATCATCTAAATAGAGAGAAGTATTGAGGAAGTTCTTCATATGTGTTTATTCGTGTCTCTAGTTTTAGATTTTGTTATGGATTCTTATATGATGAGAGGCTAAACCATTGTTGGTGCCCCGGACAATTGAACCTTCGGATGATTTGTTATTGATTTACTTTTTAATTATATTGGCTATTGAGTTGTTCTTACGAATCCTCTATCTTGCTTCCTGTTGTGTTTGCCAGTGACAACCCCAAATACATACTTGATTTCCATGATTAAGATTGAGAAATCAATCATGTATAGATCACATATAGAAGATAGAGGTTGAGTGCACGACTAGAGATAAGATGTATGGTATCGGACCTTTCCTATTAAACCTAATTGTAGGATTTTACAGAAACTTCTAATGCAATTGTTGGGTGATTGGTGTCATTGTATGGGATTAGGGTTTGATCATCTTAAGAAAGCGGTCATTCTAATTTATAAATATCCATGGTCCAGGAACATTTAATACGTAGCCAATATAGAGAATCGATTGCAAAGTAAGCTCAAGGGGATTTGTGTGCAAGGAACCATGTTCTTATCTTGATCTTGCCCTTGATTTGTCATCTAAATCAATTTAATTTATTGCTTTCTTAGTTTAGGGATTTAGCAACCATCACTCATTTTGTTGGTTAGACGATAAAGGAGCAACTAGTACTAGGATCATCGGTTCTCTTGGAATCAACCCCCTTAGTGCTCAGAATATTATGAGAAGGAGTTGATTGATCAATAACCTCTTACTCGACAAGGAAAAAAAAAATACCACCATTCTAATGTGAAGATGGTTTTGTTCAAAAAGTTGTTTTAATCAAATTAAGATTATTCATTAACATTACTTGATATTTAATCAACAATTGATTAATCATTGAGAATTAATCAGATGAGTATATGAATATATGTGATAGATGAAGTTATCTCATAGAAAATTACACAAGCACAAAATCTTTAAATGTGCACATGAGATGCTATTGGAACTTTTCACCCTTTATCTGTAAGAAGTGATGGTTCTTTTGCTTCAAGCACCAAATGTAAATGTTAGGTTTTTCTCGTAGCTGTCTCTCGATAGCAATAATTATTGGTTTAAAACCATAATCTCATATCACATATATATAAGGAGTAATCAGATAGAATGTAACTTCTAACTCATGTGGATCTCAACCACTTTAACAAATTAGTTCATATTTATTTTAACAATCACAATCATGCCCATCAACAAATTGCAATTTAATCAAAAGATTAGACCTATTCATGTTGGAGACCCCAATATAATATTTTACATATTAGTCCCTCTATCAATAAATATTCCATATAAGTGGGTATGATTAGGCCACCAATAACACTGTCGAGTCCCATTTATATGTGTGTTTCATTATACCATTGTATATAAAACAATTTGAAACACAACCAAAAATATTCTCTCCTATAATAGAGTGATGGATCTCATCTTGAATGGCTACAAACCTTCATGTATTCATTATATAGCACAATGTATCCATATATAGCCTCTAATTAGGCATCACCCATTGACACCATCAAACTAATATAATTTATACATAAGATATAATAACACCCTCAAGTAATAAGGCCTTTGTGCAACAGAATAACTTTTTCTTGTTATGACAATGTTTGATCTAAGAGTTTTTTAATGGTCAAGTTCAATATTTGTCAACTTCAAACCCTCACAATATTATCAAGATTTCTCCACTCTAGTAGCTGAGACATATTACTCTATGACATATAGTAATACAACATGTAGCAACTAATAATGAAAACAAAATCATATTTTATCTCATAGGTTGTGTACTATTTGGGTTGCAAGGAACATAGAAAATTATGTCTCACTTTAATGATCTTTATCATTAATTTGATTTCTATACAATTCAACCCCCAAATAAAATGTCATCGAACATCAATAATTTAATACTCATAATTATGGATAGAACAAAATAAAACTATTTTATTATTAAACAATAACTAGAATGGGCTTTGTAAAGATACTAGTTCTTCTGGTTCATGCAGTCAATATATAAAATATTCATAAAGATCATATTACCTAGATTCTGCTAGTATTTAGAATAGTCAAATCTTTCAAATTTAATTTGCAAAAGAGGATTTTATGTTTGAACGGGAGTTGGTTATCTCTTAACAAGGACTTGTTTAGATATTTTTCTAAATAGAAGAATGGAGCAAAAACATACAATAGCTTGATAATTTGGCATGTTTTAAGCTAGCTAATTGGCAGATAAAACTGGAACTTCTTCAATGAAACATGATTACTATGTTATATGACAAAAAATTTAATAACTCAAAAACCTTTTTCTTTTAGAAATCTAACTTCTTTGATGAAAAATTTAATAAAAATTTTCAACATAATTAAGGAGTTATGTGATAGCAAAATCTCAATAATCATCCAATCATAGTGTGATAAGTAGTTTGCCTAGCAAAATCTAACTTCTATAAAGCAAATAGCAAATTGTTTAGCATAATTACAGAGTTATATGATACTAAAATATTATAAAATCATAATTCCAAAGAATCTCATTTGGGTTTGATGAGGCTTTAGGTAGACTACTAGCAAGTGAGGAGTTTAGCGAGGCAGAAGCTTTAAGGAGTTTGAAAGCCTTTAAACAAATTGAATAAGTTAAGACATCCTAACTTCATATAAGGAATATGGTAGGAATATCCTTTTCATTGAAAAGCAATTTGGTTAATTACAACATTTTATCAAGTGCTATTTTTCTTCCATACTATGAAGTTCTTGCATAAATATCAATCTCTTAAATGCTTATTTTCATAACTTAAGTGCGTAAAAAAATTTCAAATTGTTGTAAATGTAATATATTAAAAAAATAAAAAAATAAAAGTATATATTTCAATATGTTTCTTGACTTGGAAGAAATAATGATGAAGAATTTTTTCAAAAAACAATTGATCAATATTTGGACCAAAATAAATAATATGAAATATGATGCGGTAAAATAAAAAAAAGGAAAATTAAATAAAAGGTAATGTTGTTGACAGTTGACTATTATATTTCGCTAATTCTGTTAAGGTCCACTGCACTAGAAAAAAGATTTAAAGACGGTTTCGAAAATCTAGTGGGAGATTAACATCAACACTCTAATTTTACATGTGGTTTTCCCAATTATCTTTAAACCGCCTCCTATAAACTTACTTTATGGGTCTATTTGATACCCAAGATTTCAAGAAACAACACAAAACAACTTCTATTATTATGCGTTAATTTACAAATGAGGTGGAAGTATAGCACAAACTACCAATCGATATAGCACAACTTTTTAATAATATATTTTTACCACCAAAACCAGGTACAAAAATTTTAGTGGAGTACAAGATAACTTAATAACAAAATTGTAACAAATTAAAATTAAAAATTACACTACTACATTAAAAAACTGATAACATGATTTATTGATTTATTTATTTTAAAATTTTATTTATTTATCTATTTATTTATTTATCTATATATTTATTTGTTTTTTAGGATTAAGATATTAATGAAAGTTTGTTTGATGTGGATTAAATATTTTTAAAATTATATTGATTTTTTTACTTGTTGCTATATTGTTGGTCGTAAAATTTGATAAGATTTTCATAAAATATTATTGTATATTTTTTTTATTATAAAACAAATATAGAATAGTAAAAAGGTATTATTGTAATTAACTATTTTGTGTCCGTACTTATGCAAATCAAACACTAAAAAAAATTATACCATTCAATAAAAATCAAACATAGAACTGCACAAGCACTTGTGCTGTACTTTAATTATTTGTACTGTACTGTACTACTTATGTTGTTCTTCTTAACGAATCAAACGGAGTCTGTAGCTTACAGTTGGTTTTCAATAACTGTTGGAATTTGTTTTAGCTATGAAAATGGCTTCTACCGAAAGTTAAAACATTCTCTAAAAGTTTTAGAAATGGTTATAGGTATAATTACATTAATAATCTCTCTACCTTTCCAAACGTACCATTTTGGACCTCTACTATAAACTGTAACCTTTTAGTCCATTTACTATTTTAATTAAGCTATGGCAATCTTCTCTCTTAAGGATTTATAGTTACAGTTTAGAATTTAAAAGGATCAACGCTACTCAATTAAAATAGTAGTGGGACTAAAACATTAAAATTCTTGGAAAGTAGAGGAACAATTTAAGCAATTATACCACTATTATAATGTGTCAAAATAAATTAAAAAAAAAAGGTTATAACTGACTCAAAATCAATTTAAAAAAATTAAATAAATAAATATTTTTTTTCAAACAAAAAAATGAAAATTTTGTAAGTATAATTCCAAACTCTTCTTTTCCCTCAATTTTACTTGGTTATGTTAGCAATCTGTATCAACAACAAAATATAAAAAGAATAAAACATTATGTTGAGTGTTGAGTTCTGGAAATATATATTCAACATAGTTCTTTCATTGTTAACAACAGGTTTATTAAACAAAGTTAAAATATAGATTTCTAATTTTTTTTTTTTTATGCAAAAGGAGCTTCAAGTAGCTAAGGAAAAGGAAAACACAAAAAAAGATTAAAAGGAGAAATTCGAAGTGGACCAAAGATCATTAAGCCAGAGTGGTCAGTCTCGACCCTGAGCGAAGAGGGAGATTTGTGGGTTTGAGCTGCCATAATGAGCAAGGTTGTCGTCAATATATTTGAAGTCGCAATCAATGGGCTCCCAAGAGAAATCAGACCACCAATGGGAAATACTCTTGATAGCATGAATAGTGTCAGAGGATCGCCATGCAGTCACGTTGTTGAATTCTTTGATTAGTTGGATTGCATATTTACAATCAGAGAAGAACTTGCTGGGAGACCAGCCATTCGAGTGACAGTGCTCCAAAGCAAGAAGAATGGCACGGAGCTCAGCATCAGAAGTGAAGCACAAGTATCACTAACAGCCCCTGCAAGAAGAATGACATTTTAATTAGTGGAAATTTAGAACCCAAAGCTAGCCTTACCAGTCAGAGGATCCCACGCAGCATCAGCATACACCAAGATTGATAAGTGAGGTGATTGTAAAAGCATAGAAGTGTTCCTGCAGAAGAGACCATGAACAGAAAAATAAGCTTGAATGCCAGCCCAAGATTTTGAAGGGATCTAGTTGAAATTAGGCGGGATTTGATAAAAGATTTTATAGCAACTCGCAGTCCAAATGTGCCAGGAAACCGATGCAATTAAAGCCTTGGCAAAATCATAGCTGAAAGCATAGTTGAAATTACAAGTAAGACAAGTGCCATTTCTAAGTTGAGTGTAGAATGAATGATCCAAACCCAGCCAATTGAAAGTGATATCCGAACAAATTGTTGCACATCGACAATGCGAAAGGAGATGCTCAGCCATTTCAGGAAAGTGGCCATAAAAGTGGCAAATGGTAGCAGGCCCGATGTTAATGCTATAGAGGTAATTACCAGTTGGGAGCTTACCATGAGCCAATTTCCAAACAAATGTCTTAATGCGAGGAGGAACTATGAGTTTCCATATGAGACCCCAACCTTTCCAAACAATAGATTAAGATTTTTAGAATTAAGATGATCATATATTGTTGCCACAGTAGAGGCCTTAGAGGAGATGGGCCAGCAGACCCAGTCATTCTTAACCACATTGTCAAAAATAGTACCATTAAAAAAAACATGGTTCAAGTCGTCCCCAAACAAAGCAGAGCACACACGAATATTGAAAGCCTCGTCAAGCATAAAGGAATTAATAGAGATGTTGTCAATAAGATTCATGATAATGAAAGTTGGCTTACGGCTCAGGGGGAGATCAAGAATCCAAGGATCCTTCCAAACATTGGTAAGGTTGGGATTACAAACAGCAAGATGAAGATTTGGTTTGATAATGTTCACAGTTTTAAGGATGTCTTTATGAAAGCTCGAAGAATTAGAATGAGAAACATTACCCCAAATACTCCAATTGTCATACTTATGGAGAAAAATAGAAACCCAAAGTTTGTCATCCTTGTTAATAATCGAGAAAACATGTTTGGCAATAAGAGCAATTCTGGCATTTCTAAGGTTGTGGAGGCCAAGACCCCTCTCAGGTTTAGATAGAGTAACTGTTCGCCAACCAATTGAATGGAAACCAGAGACTCTACTATGACTACCCCAAAAGAAATTCCGAGCAAGCTTAGAGATGGATTCCAGAATTGAATCAGGGAGATAAAAAATGGACATGAGATATAATGGGAGAGAGAAGATACAAGAATTAAGAAGAACAACTCGACCAGCTTGGGAAATAAGGTTGTGATTCCAGGCCCCAATAGAGGAAGTAGTTTTACTAACCAGATAATTAAAGTGATTAGTAGGTATTCGTAAGGGAGAGATAGGAGCTCACAAGTATATAAAAGGAAATCTCCCAAGGTTAATACCAAGAATGGAAGCTAAAGACTTAGAGACTCTTTTGTTAAACAAGCTAGGTAGGTAAATGGCAGATTTACTAGGGTTGGGCTTTTGACCGAAAATGTTGGCATACAGATTGAGACAGAATAAAACATTCCTAGCAGATTGTTTAGAAGCCTTGGTGATAAGAATGAGGTCATCAGCGAACATAAGGTGATTAAAGTTTCTAGGAAGGTTAGAATCAAAACCAAAAAGAAAATTAATACAAAGGGCATGGTTAAGGATAGCTGAGAGGTTTTGAGTAACCATCAAAAAGAGTAAAAGGGAGATGGAATCCCCCTGCCTCACTCCCATGGTACTCGTAAACCAATAACTAGGCTTGCCATTGATGAGAAGAGAGAAAGAAGCAGAAAAAGGACAAGACTCAATCCATCTAATCCAGATTTCAGGAAACACACATCCTATGGAGGGTTGTAAGAATTGTTTTCCATTCAACAGTGTCGAAAGCCTTCTCAATATCAATTTTAATTAACATCCTAGGAGGGTAAGTTTTATCAGTTTCCACAGAATGGGCCATCTCTTGAACCGCAAGGATATTATCAAAGGTAGACCTACCCACCAGAAAGCCAGATTGCTCATGGCCAATTAATTTGGGGAGCACAAGTTTAAGTCTATCATCCATGATTTTAGATATAAGTTTATAGCAAACATTACAAAGAGAGATAGGCCAGAAATTAGACACTTTTTGGGGTTGGTCCTTCTTAGGAATAAGAACTATATAG
Source organism: Dioscorea cayenensis subsp. rotundata (assembly GCF_009730915.1). Classification (NCBI taxonomy): domain Eukaryota; kingdom Viridiplantae; phylum Streptophyta; class Magnoliopsida; order Dioscoreales; family Dioscoreaceae; genus Dioscorea; species Dioscorea cayenensis. Next base: position 10,260,875 of record NC_052479.1, read on the forward strand.
GTTTTCCCTCAAGAGTTGGGCAAACGGCCAAGACAAGGAAATGGTTAATAGCATTAAACAAATGATCACCCAAAATGCTCCAATAAAAGAGATAAAATTCAACATTAAAGCCATCTAGACCTGGAGGGTTCGGAACACCTCCCCCTTGGTGACATGCTTGATTATATCGTCCTTGTCATCGGATGCCAGTGTGGGAAAATCATTAAGAAGGGAAGAATAAAGGTGGTCCAGGGAGACAGAGGACATAGAGGCCAAAAGATTACGATAAAATGACAGAAATTCATTATCAATATCACCACAAGAAGTAAGGATATTACCCGAATTGTCACAAAGAGAGTGGATCCGGGATTTAACCTAGCGAGCTTGATGGTACCATGAAAGAAGGCAGAATTAGTGTCCCCATGATTGAGCCATTGCAAATGAGCTCGCTGAGCCCAAAAGATAGAGCTTTGATGCAAAAGGGCAGAGTGCATATTATAAAGAGAACGAAGCCAAATATGAAGCCAGGGGTCAGGCGACAGTGTTTCAAGCCCCTCCATACTTCTAATCTCACCATCCAGATTGGAAATTTTTTTATCAATCGGTTCAATACCTACAGTTCTCCAAGAAATAAGATTAGATCTGGCTCTGGCAATGCAGTGATGAAAAGAGTTCATAGGGGAGGAACTATTATAAGAATTAAAAGCTTTAATAATACTAGTATGGCAATTGTTATGATCAAACCAAAAGTTGTCAAAACAAAATATAGAATTCTTGGAAGAAATAGAAGAGTGAGCAGTGAGCAAAATGGGGGAATGATCAGAGCACGATCTCGGGAAATGCTTATTGACAATGGAGGCAAAATTTATCACCCAGTCCTGGTTGGCAAAATACTTGTCTAGGAGTGCCCAATGGCAGGCCAAGACCAATTGGTTATTACTCCAGGTGAACCTAGAACCAACAAAACCGAGATCCAAGAGTTGATTATTATTAATAAAATCATTAAAGAAATTGGATTTAAAAGTTTAAGACCGAGAATTTCCACCAAAGTAATCCTGATCAGAGAGGACGACATTAAAGTCCCCCACCAGGACCTAATTAAGGTGGGTAGCAGTGATACCAGACAGAGTATTCCAAAAGAGCTTTTCATCATTTAAAATTTGAGAGTTATAGATAACAGAGAGGATCAAGGGACCATCCTTAGAAGAAATAACCAGGTTGAGGGACATGCGAGTTGCAGCGATAGGGGTAACTCTCCCTAGACCGCGAGACCAGAGAGCGATGATTCCCCCCGAAAATCCCTGAGCAGGGATGGCCGCCAACTTCCAGTTTCTAACAAATCTGTTATAGAAACGAAGCAAATGATCAGTATACGCTTTAGTCTCAAGAAGGCAAATTATAGCAGGTTTAAAACGACGCATAAAATTCTTAATGCGATCAATAGTATGAGAGTTGAAAAACCCCCAACAGTTCCAGGACATGATCTTAATGTTGTTTATCATAAGACACAATAGTGGGAGAGAAAATAAAAAGGAAATTAACTAGTGGAAGTGGATCTCCCTTTTTTAGATCGGGACTTGTTTTTGGTGGAAGCGCGCCTAGCCAAGGCCTCCAGGTTGATATCTTTCTGGTAGTGCACAAGAGGCATATCGTCATCTGGTTCGAATGGTGAACTGGAGTCCTCAGTGCCCCATAAAACTCTAGTGATTCCTAAATATTGACAAAGGTAATCTGTTACTAATCACGCCTTTTAACTCTAGTGCCCCATAAACCTATTTCTGCTTCAATTTAGAAAAGACCTACAATATGAAAAGATGTTGCATATGAATCCACTAGCATGTATGAAAAAAAAACAATCAAGTTACCACATATGAAAAGATGTTGCATATGAATCCACTAGCATGTATGGAAAAAAAGAAAAAAAAAACAAGCAAGTTACCACAAAGCTTAATTTACCTGCATAAACAGTGAAATTAAACTAGGACTTGTAAAATATTGTATCTTATTCTCATTGTCTCATATGTGACTCTAGACCAGAGTATGCATGTTTTTTTTTATTGATTTAACTTACATAAAATATTTTGCTTGTATCAGTAAATATACAGGAGTATATAAATATATAAAAATTATAGAAAATATTACCTTGTGCTTGCAAGCTTGTGTTAACTTCTTCCAATTTAGCAATTGTTTCTTTGATTGAAGTCCATTTTACAATGCCAAAAGAAATATTATGCTTATATCAAAATAGTAAAAAGCAGAGAGAGCAAGTTAAATGAACAAAATAATTATCGACGAGGATGATAACATAGAAATCAAATTCTTTAAATTAGAAATATTCAGCAAATTAAGAAAAATGCTGTATTTCCAGAGTGCTTTATCTTCAATTTTCAACTACATCAATATAAAGCAGACTCATAAATTACTTTTGGTTGAAGAACATTTTCTAATTTAACCAGCTATTTTAATGGTAATTGAACCAGCTATTTTAAACTAACTAGGTTGATACATCAAATTTTTTTTTGTTTTTTTATTTTTTATTTTTTTGAGAAAGGCGACAAGCACCAGAACCCAAGGACGTGCACGTGTGGGGAGCAAAGCTCAACACTAACCCACATGCCCTCACCTTGCGTAGGCTATGAGGTTCGATCTCGGGTCTTCTCCAAAATGAACACCTTACACAAGAGACTCGATGCTAATTGACCCAAAGGCCGTTGGCTTGATACATCATTTGGTCAAAGAACTTTTTCTTAAATAAAGTGTGAATATTTAGGTAATGGAATTTTTTAGACTAAATTCTGAAGCATTTAAAGCATCACCTTTCCAGACTGTACTCAAGTTGCAGTAAAGAATTTGAAATTGCTCCATTAATGATTTAATTATAAATCACAATTGATCAAACCCAAGCCAGACCACTTTGGAGTTGAAAGTGGTCTAGTTCAAAAATGTTTGACTACTCCATGATGAAGCATAAATCAAGCAAAAAGAACTTTTTGCATGAATTTTTTAATGTTTTCACCAATTTGTGTTCAGTGTTGCAGTACTTCAGCATTACTGAATCACAATAATTCAATAAACAAAGCAAAATAAATAAATAAATCCAAATAAATAAATAAATAGATAATAGTAAAATTTCCATGCATTAGAATTTAGAATTGAGCCCTTATCTAACAACCGGAAGATTAACACGGACACTTGCTAAGATGCTGCATCACCTTCCATAGCTGAGGGACCTTGGTCCATTAACAGTATCATCCTACAACTTTCACCTTGGAAGCCCTTTTTTGAACCATCCTTTTCTAAGCTCCAGTTTGTTGCTATTTGGGTTCAATTCCACAACCTCCCGGTTGAATTCTGGGACGACGACTCTCTTGAAACCATAGCTGGCCAACTTGGTACCTTGATAAAGATTGATGAATTTACCTCCAATTTAACTAGGTCAAAGTACGCCCGAGTATGCATCGATGTCGATCTCTCCAAACCCCTAAGTAGGGGGTTTTGGCTTGGCGACAACTTTCACCGGGTGTTTGTGATCATGATGTATGAAAAATTGCCAACCTTCTGTTATTCTTGTGGCTTAATCGGGCATGGGTCCAATAACTATCCAACTTCACAAGCAACCTTGAACAGCTCGACTCATCCACCCTCTCAAAACCTCCGAGAGTCGGCGGTAGGATCCAGCCTAGTTCAGGCTGCTGCTGTGAATTCCGGTGACCCTGCTGTTCCTGGTTCATCTCATCCAACTGACCCACGTCCCCCTGACTGTCGAGCTCTCGGGATCAGATTTTGGTCCTTGGCTCCTGGTTTCACGCCGGTGTGGCCGAGCCCGTGGTCGAGGGGGTGGCACTCGCACCACTCCCGAGACCCGCGGCATGGCAGCTGATGTGAGTACCGAGGAGCGCAGATCTCGGTACCCAGCCTCCAGCGGGATTCATGGGGGTAGGTCTGGCCCTACTTCGAACCGTTCGTCTAGTTCTGGATGCCATTCACAGTATCCCCACATCCTCTGATCTGATGGATACGGAGATCATCCCCTTGAATCCTATCTCAACCGCTAATAACGCTTTTAATACTTTGCCTACAGTTGATGGAAACAATCCTGATTCTCATCGGGATTACGTAAAGGCTTTATGTGGCGGCCCTAGTTCCAATGGCACTATGCCGACCGCACCCCCCAATCAATTTGGGCGGTGCATTGTTCCCCCCGCCATTGGAAATGACATTTCTTTTCAAAATCTTCACTCTAGCTCTCCTCCTCCCATACTTCACTCTTCACCTCAAACCCACCCCCCCCATCTTCTCCTCCTCGACTGAGAAGATTCTCATCTCCTTGTCGTCGACCGTGTCTCTGCTGCGCTCCATGAAGGTGTTATGGAGGAAGATAGCAACGGGGACACCACTGATGATGATGATGAGGATGAAATGTCCGATGACGAAGAAGCTGACGATAATATGACCCTTGTTCAATTTCAAGAAGAAGCCAGACGTGAGGCACTTATTCGGAAGAGCACCCCTTCTTCCGGCTCTTCCTCGAAAAAGGGCAGGATGGAACCAGAAACCTCTGGTTCTTAAATCAGACAGTGGCTTATTTGCTTTAGTTTCTCTATTCCTTTTTGGAAGTTATTCTCTCTCTTTTGGATATTTTGTTTATGATGATTGCTAAATTTTTATGCTGGAATTGCAGAGGACTCTCGGTGCGAGATACCTCTGACTATATTTTCAAACTCATCAGGATCCACAAACCTTCCCTCGTCTGTCTTGTTTAGACTAGAGCCAACTCTGGCCGTATTGATCGATTTCGCTTCAAAATCCCCCGGTCCTGGCATTGGGCTGCTATTGAAGCTGATGGTTATTCTGGTGGCATTTTCATTCTTTGGAATAAAAGTTTGGGTCATGTTACCCCCATTGTTGCTTCTCGTCGTGCTTTACATATTGTTATCTCTTCTTCGGTTTTCAAAAATTGCGTTATTTCCATCGTTTATAATTCTACCTTCTCTTGCAAACAATGTCTTCTTTGGAACGAGCTTTCCAAAATCTCTAAATTGCACCTTCCTTGGCTCATTATTGGAGATTTTAATGCAGTTCTTTCCAGAAACGAATTCAAAGGCGGCAATTTTTTTTATTATAATCGGAAAGCTCAATTTTTTAGAGAATTCGTTGATTTTAACAATCTCATTGATTTAAATCACTCTGGTCCCCAGTTTACTTGGTGCAACAACCAGAATGGCCTAGCCCGTCGTTGGGCCAGATTGGATCGGTGTCTTGTTAACTTGGATTGGACCAACGTTTACAGGTTTTATAATCTTAAACACCTTTCTCGCGTTTTCTCCGATCATTCTCCTCTTCTTCTGGACATTAACGTTCATACTCATCCCAAACCTTATTAATTTCTGTTTAATAACTTTTGGCTTGATTATTTAGGATGTCATGATGCCGTTCATAGCGCCTGGAAGTTTTCTCCACATGGGAACCCCATGCAAGCCTTCTCTCATTTCCTGTCTCGATTCCGTTTTTGTCTTCGTGCTTGGAGCCGTCATGGGATCAATAATATCGAGTCTGAGATCAAGAATGTTGAATCTGATATCCAATCATTTGATTGCTCCGACTCTGATCTCAATTCTCCTATCTTAACCAATTTATATTCAAAGCTTGCAACCCTTCATAGACAGAGTATCTCTTTATGGATGGCATTTCATTACATATGTCGTGGCTCATATGTCGTGGCTTCTGAACGGAGTTAAGAATTCTAAATTTTTTCATTACATTACTCGTTCTAGAACTCATTTCAATTTAATTACCCAGGTTGCGACCACGGATGGCATTTCCGTCACCAGTCAGCCTGACATTCTTCTCGCTTTCTACAACTTTTACTCCGGGCTCTGGAATACCCATCCTGACCAAGTATCAAATATCATTGAGCTCCTTTCAGACAACATATCTTCTCTCTCAGACGCTGACAGTTTATTCCTCATTCACGAGGTCACTAAAGAAGAGGTTTATCTCACTATCCTTGATTTTCCCTCTGGTAATTCTCCTGGTCCCGATGGTTTTAATATCGAATTTTACCGCGCTTTTTGGCCAGTGATTGGTGACCAATTTTTTTTAGCTGTCAAATATTTTTTCGATAATTGCTTCATGCCTAGTTCTTGGGGTAAAACTTCTATCACTCTTATTCACAAAATTTCTTGTCCTAAGAGGGTCTCGGATTATCGGCCTATCCTCTTTGCAATGTCTGTTTCAAAATTATAACCAAGCTTCTTTCCAACCGTTTGGAACTTGTTCTACCTAAGCTTATTGGTCCAGAACAGGTTGGTTTTATTTCTGAGCGTTGCATTTTCGATAACATTCTAGCCACTCAAGAGGTTGTCCATACTATAGAGCATGATATCAACGGCCCTTCTAGGATGTTAATCAAACTCGATATTGAGAAGGCTTACGACACTATTTCTTGGGATGCAATTTTTGCCGTTTTAAACAAAATGAATTTTCATAGCAATTGGATATCATGGATCTCCACCTGTCTTAAGTCTTGTTCTTTTCTGTTATTATTAATGGAGTAGCTTCTCCTTGGTTCTCCTCTTCTAGAGGTGTTCGTCAAGGTGATCCTATTTCTTCTCATCTTTTCATCCTTGTTTCCCAGATTCTTACTTCTCTTCTTAATCTTGCTCTTAGAAATGGGAAGATTCCTAGCTTTAATTCAAATCTAAAACATAACTTCAATCATCTTATGTATGCTGATGACCTAATTCTTATTACCCATGCCTCTAGATCTGCTGCAAGAAATATTGTTCAGTGCCTTAATTTTTATTACCTCCTTTCTGGTCAGCGTCCTAATCAAGCCAAATCTCATATTTTTTCCCCACTTGGTTCAATTCGAGAGTCAAAAAAAGCATATGCTCTATCCTCAAACTTTATACAGCCTCCTTCCCCTTCAAATATCTGGGCATAATGATCTCTCCTAACAGAATGAATGCCTCTGCCTTCTCTTCTATGGTAGACAAAATTAAAAGGTCTTGTAATCGTTGGTCAAACCTCTCTCTATCTTCAGCTGCTAAGGCCATCCTTATTAACACCTCTTTATTCTCCATCCCAATTTACACCCTATCTATATACCCTATTCCCCAAGCCATCCTTACCGAGATATCTACAATTGCTAGAAAATTCTTTTGGAGTAAAAATGGCAATCGTAAGGGTATCCCTTATGTCGCTTGGTGCAATATAAATAAAGGTAAAACTGAGGGGGGGCCTTGGTATCCATGACCTTTCCTTAGTCAGACATTCCCTCTTGGCTAAGCACTTATTCAAATACCTGAGTGACGATGATGTTCTTTGGGTCGATATCCTCCGCAACAAATATGGTTCTTTTAATTTCTGGAAGGATAAGGCTCCACCCAAGTATTCCTGGTTTTTTCGCGGGCTTTGTCGTTCGGCAGATTATTTAAAACCATTTTGCAAAATCATTTCTGTTAATCCTTGGAAAGCCTCTTTTCTTTGGGATCCATGGTACTCTTGTATACATATAGCTCTCATGCCTACATTTTTAAACATGTCCTTTGATTTGGATCAAATCACCATGGCTGATGTTATCCATAATGATTCTTGGGTTCATGCTGATCACAATGGCCTTCTTAGTAACATTCTTAACTTTGATCTCTGCAATCTGTGTGACATTGACCCTTCCTCCAACAACCGCTGGGTCTGGTACCTGTCCCTCTCCAAACTTAAGATTTCTGCTAATGTTTATCATACTTTAAATAATACTGTTCCCATCTCTGATCATTGGAGTGGTTGGAAAAAGCTTCGGTCTCTCAAAATTGCTCCTCGGATTAAGCACTTCATCTGGTTAATATTTATGGGTAGACTCCCAACGACCGATCATTTATTTAATATTAACCTTGGTCCGGACACACCTTGTGCTCTCTGTGGGCTTCATCGTGAAACTATTGAACATCTTTTCGTCTCTTGCCCCAAAATTCAACCTGTCTGGAATTATCTTAGCACACGGACTAATCGTAACATCTCTTTCCCTGATAATTTTTCTACTGGGTCTTGGATTACCGGCTATAATCATTCTCTGTTTGTTGTTTCACTCATTGTTGCTTGTGCCTGGTTTCACTGGAAAAATCGTTGTGATGTTATTTTTCGCAATGCTCAACTGAATAGTATTAATATTGTCTGCAAAGCATGGGCTCATGCCAACGATTGTAATCTCAGTACTCATAGCCTCCTTGGCAGAAAACTTATCAGCAATAACTTTTCTTGGGCTAGTGGACATTTCTTATTTACCTATACTCAGTTCCAGAGCTCCAGGTTAGTATCTTCTGCTGGTTTCTTCGTTTCTAGCGCTGATTTTGTGGTTTCATTTGCAGGATGCTTCTCTAGTCCTGCAAATGATCTATATAGTGGAGAATTGCTCGCTTTTGCTGCTGCTTTAAACATATCCTGGGAACAGCGCGCTTCGATCAAGCATGTGTTCACTAATAGTCGTGCCACTATCTACGCTCTGTCTGCTAATCATTCTCCTTTATTCTGGAGATCCATTGCTTCCATCTCCAATACCAGATTTCTGTTAAACATGAATGGCAACCCTGCTGTGCACATCACTCCTAAGACCCTGCGATAAGCCTTGCTTCCCTCGGTCACAATCATCATACTCTAAGCCTGTTTCTATCCGGTCGAGATCTGCCCTTTTGGATCATGAAGAGCTTTCATGCTGCCGGTTTCTCATTTCATTAATGCCTTTGTTTGCCTGTTGTTTTTTTTTAGTCTTTGGCTTTTTCCTTTCCTTATTGTAGCTTCTTGTACCTTCGTATTCTTCTCTTTTAATAAATCAGCCTCCGGTGAGGTTCTTTCACAAACACGGACACTTGCTAAATGGAACTATCACCTTTTCCAATCATTAAATGACAGTGATAAGAGTCAGCATAAAGATGATGAGAAAAAAATCACGGACCTTCTCTTTAGATGTTGCCTTTGTAAGCATCACTCAGCAGTTAATATCATTCTTAATAGAATATACAGATGCTTTAGGTACCAATAATAGAGAGCTCAAGTGCTAGTCTTCTAAATGTTGCTGCAGACAATGAGAAGCAGCATGTCGAAAAAAATCAAGGAAACATATCATAAAAAAAATTAAAGGATACCAAGAATTGTATAGACTCAAGTGCTTGTCTTGAAGATGTTTAGAACCCTATATGGACTCAATTTAATTGCTTTTTATCTGTAGTGCTGAAAGATGACAAGTTAGTCATTTTAAGATAACAATTGGTTCCCTGCTTAACCTGTACAATAATTTAATTTCCCATCACTTAACAATCTACCAATTTATTCTTTTAGCTCAAGCACTTTGTGTAGACACTCCAAACAATATATATACGCAAAGTCCCCAAGATCTAAAATTCCAATATCAAACAGTATGATCAACATTGAAAAATATTTACCTTGACTCTAAACCATCTGCAAAAATAGAACACTGTTGCATTTGAAATTCAAAAGATAGCTGAACCGTGAATTAGTTCCCCTTGAAGCTAAAACTTTGCTAGTTTCTAGAGTTACAATGCCCGAGCTACTCCCAGACGTAAATGCGCAATGTTCCTTACCTTGCTATTCTCTTGGAATCACACATAAAAGTCACAAGTTTTCTCATTCATGTTTTACAGGTAGCAAACAAAACAACAAACTAAGATAGAATTGCACAGGATTTACATGAGACATACCGGAAAAAAAAAAAAACAATGCACAAGAAAATCTTAAAAGAATTGACCAAAAGTATAGAAAGAGCACAACGGTAAACAGAATGAGACATGATATGGATCACATTAAGAACCAAATTCTCACCCAAAGGATTTGCATTTAAAATAAAATATATTAGATACTCATCCATTAGCAATGAATAGTCACAAAAATCTCACATTCCAGCGAAATTTGACAAGTCATCCCCAGTTTTCATGATTTCACCAACTCCCACCACAACCTTAGACCATTCTAATTCAACAAGGTGGCATCGCTTAATTAGATCAACAGCAAACAAAGGTTAGTGGTATGAATGAACAACACCTCAGAAACATCTAATCTGAGCCATACTTAAACTTCATACTTCACACAAAAAAAGGGATATATATATATATATATATATGTATGTAATTCAGAACAAAAGGGATCAATTTCATAAAAGCAATCCAACTAAGAAGAAAACAGAATTCATGCACTAAAGGAAGGCTTACCAAATTCATTGTATCTTTTACTCATCTCTCCCCTGCTGAATATCACAAATCACCTACACTGAAAACCACCACAATAAAAAAAACTCAGGAAATCTCAGAATAGTAAAAAATCATTATGTTCACACGGTTTTATTAGTCAATATCTCACAGCAAAAAGAAAAAAGACTAAAAGTTGAAAAACCACTACATAAACCAGCAAACAATGAAACAAATTAATAGACCAACTATACTTCATATCAACAAGCGTAACTAAGCACAAATATTCACTGCAATTAATTCATTGACATAAATTCCAAATTCCTAAATCCCAAAAAATTCTTAAAAGTCAACAAAGAAAAGGCCATTCTTTCTTCATTCAAATAGACACACTTACAATCAATATCTAATTAGAAAGAAATTAATAGAAAGCAGAGAGCATCAAAATACTACTAATTTGTTCAAAGCATCCTCATAACCAAAACCAATCACATATGAGGAACCAAAAAAAGCAGCAAAATCCATCCTGTACCCCATTCCATTCACGGAAACAGAAACCTAAATCATCACAAACAAAATCAAACACATTAAGCTTGTCAAAAAGAAAACCAACCCTTCAACTCAATAAACGCATCCCAATTAATCACCAACAAAGCAAGAAAAAAACAACCTTTGAAAAAGCAAACACCTTGCCAAAGGTCAGAGATGAATCCAACCAAATAAAGAACAATCATGAAAATCTTCATTAAAATACTGCTTAAATAAGAAATTTATCATAGCAATGGGAAGAAAACAATGATTCTCACCAGAATATACTTCTGTGGAGAGGAATTGATCCAAAATTATGGGCAACATTATGGTGTGAAATTGATGAACGTCAATGCCAATATCTCCATCTTTTGCTCCACCATGAAATGGACTTGGATTGGAAGTTATAACATGGAAAATGATGAATGGCCCTGAATAACAAGTAATCAAATATCACGGTCCACTTCAAGTGGTCATTTATTAGGGCATGGAGGTTATAACATTAAACATCATCTTCTCTTACATCACATATGCATGGATATATATAAAAATATAAAAATATATATATATATATATATATATATATGAACCAAAATCCATGACCCATATCAAGTATTATAAAAATTCATAAAAATTTTGTATGACAATAATGTGGCTTTTACTTTTTGATACAAAACTACTGATCATGGATGGATACATTTAAACAAGCAACTTGATTGTAAAATGAGAATGAGATTGTATTATGTGTTAGCTTATTTAAAAGGAAACTTTAATTATATTGAAATACAAGAACAATAGTTAGTTAGCTTTCTCTGGCCAACTAATTAACTAGTTCAACATTCACACAAGACATAAAGATCCAATTCTCCACCATCTATTTAATATGGAAGGTAAGCAGCAACATTTACATACAATCAAACACACAAAAATAAAACTATTAGCTAACTTTACAATCAAACTATGCAAGTATATATAAATTTATATATTAAGAGATTCACCTATTGCCTAAAAGAGCTTGGAAATGTATTATGAGCTTCTCCATTTGACCAGTGAAGTTACCATGCTTGATTCGAGGCCTTAAATAATTAGTCCATCTGAATTTGCAACTCTTGATGCATCTCTTTAATCCTAAAAGCACAAAAAAGAAGAACACATGAAAATGGAAACCTATAAACTCTAAATCAAGAGAGAAAACTCACCAGTGTTCAAAGGGATTGCCCTCCAATTGCTAGGGCCATGCTCTTGGATGTAGGACACTAATGTGATATCTTCTTCTGGTGTCCATGGACCTTTCTCCATTCCAAGTTAATCACAGCAAGGTGACCTTCCAATTCTTCTCCTCCTCCTCCTCCTCCTCCTTCTTCTTCTTGACAGTGGTTTTCCTCTGATTGAACTCATAAGAGATTCATTGACTTCAATGGAAAGCATATGGGAGGCAAGAAGTGTCAAGGGGACAGCAAGGTGCAATTCAAAAGTCAGCTTCTGTAGAGATGCAGTGAAGTGAAGTGAAGTCAAATCTATCCACCCCTAAAAAAATTAAAATTGGTGTAGTGGTTATTGATCGTGAAGAGAAATGTTCTATTCTCTTTCAGACTAGCTAAAATAAAATAAATAAATAAATAAATAATGCCTAACTAATCGTCTGCCTATAATTTTTGTCTCTTTATTATGGAATGCAAAATACAGAATTAAGCATTATTCAGCAAAAAAAAAGAACCTCAAAAAAATTATCCAAAAGATATCAAATCTAATTAATATCAATTCACAAATAAGTCATCTTCGAGAATATAGACATAAAAAAAAAAATGGGAATCATTTTCTGGAAATCAGCAAAATGCAGGCTTGATTTCTGAAACTAGCAGGCACAAATAAGTCACCCAACCACATACATACACTCAAAAACGGTGAAGACTTGCAAGCGTCACACATACATGCTTATTAATAGCGCATATGCACTCCTGAAGAACTCTACAATTATAGCCAACAATTCAATCAGACGTTATCAAGTCTATATTCATCAACTTCTATAAAACAATCTACTGATCAGTACAGTGGCAGACCTCCATGTTGACTAGGAACTTACTTCACTTCCTAATATACATAATTTATATTATGACCATAACCATCATATTCTAAACAGAGTTGCATTTAGTACATTTAGTCTTTGAACTTACTTTCTGAAACACTGAAAGCAAGAGAACTCTGTGATCATGGCTTCCTTATCTCTTTTCCCTACTTACACGATGGGCAAGTTCAATCTCTCACAGGTTAGTAATGTTGTCTGCAAAAACAATTATATATCTGTAGATATATGAATAAATAATTGTATGATTTAATGATGATGACAAAAGGATTGTTCATTCACCGTTAACAGGATCAACATCTAAGGACAATCTTTACCAGCCACATTCAATTTTGTACTACTCCCGAATAACAACCGAAGGTGGTTTTCTCATATCCAGACCAACTGGCGTTTCTAGTACTACTCATGGGTATAATTTTGAAAGAGAATACTATTGTAGTGGAGAGCCCAATAAAAATTATATATATCTAGGACATCTGGAACATAGGTGATGTACAAATCCATGTAGATAGAACCTATGAGACACAAGCACGAGGTGTTTGGTGCACAAGTCCAAGCAAGTTCAACTTTGGAAAAACAAACAGCCAAGTTGAACTTGAGGGAAGGTGTTGGAATTAAAAATAGTCCAACATCGGATGTAATAATAAAGTGTCATGCGCATATATAGGATTAAGAATGGTGAAGTCATTGGGCCTTGAGGCTTTTTTACAAATAACTCATTACAAGTTTATAGATGCACATGAACACTAGTCCACATCTTCCAATTATAGGACCCACTCACACAATTATAAAATTCTAACAAATTCTTCAGAAAAATTATATGATTTCCATCTTGTTTATTTTTAATTTTTAAAATATGGGTGTATAATCACTGGGTGAACGCAATGCCTAGCTCCATTACCTAATGTGCATGTTCATCCATCCCATATTTTCAATTTGTACAGTATCACAGTTTTATACATTCAAAGTTTTTTTTTTGCAAAAAGAGCTACAAGTAACTAAGAGAAAGAAAAAGAAAACAAAATAAAATTAAAAGGAGAAGTTGGAAGCAAAGCAAAGATCTTCAATCCAGCGCCCAGTCGCAACCTTGAAAGAAGAGGGAAATTTGGGGTTTTGAACTACCATAATGTGCTAGACGATCTGTTAATGTATTGAAGTCACGATCGATATGTTCCCAAGAGAAATCAGGCCAGGAGTGGGTAATGATCATGATAGCTTGTATGGTGTAAGAGAATCTCCAGGCAGTGATGTCATTGAAGTCATTAATCAATTGGATGGCACAATGGCAATCAGAGAAAAGCTTGCAAGGGGTCCAACCGTTCATGCGACAGTGCTCCAAAGCAAGAAGAATGGCTTGAAGTTTAGCTTCAAGAGAGGATGCACAGAAGTCTTTAGCAGCCCCTGCAAGAAGAATGGCATTATGATTAGTGGAAATGAAAAACCCGAAGCCGGCCTTACCAGTCAATAGATCCCACGCAGCATCAGAGTACACCGAGAGTGAAAAGTGAGTCAATTGAAAGGGATTAAAAGTATTCCTGCTGAAGAGACCATTGGCAAAGAAGAAGGCTTGAACACCAGCCCAAGATTTTAAAGGGATCTATTTGAAGTTATGCGGGATTTGACAAAAGATTTTAAACCATCTCGCAGTCTAAATATGCTAGCAACAAAAGCAATTAAAGCCTTGGCAAAGTCACAATTATAAGCAAAATTGAAGTTACATGTAAGCCAGGTGTCACTACTATGATGATTATAGAAGGACTGATCCAAACATAGGCAATTGAGAGTAATATTCCAACAGATTATCGCACAATGAAAGTTCCAAAGGAGATACTCAGTTGTTTCAGGATAGAGGCCACAGAAATGACAAATTGTGGCAAGCCCAATATTTAAGTTGTAGAGATAAGCCCCCGTAGGGAGCTTACCATGAGCCAATTTTCAAACAAAGGTCTTAATGCGAGGGGGGACCTTGAGTTTCCAAATGAGATGCCAACCTTTTCAAACAAAAGAAGTAGGACCCTCAGAGTAAGGTAATCATAAACTGCAGCCACAGTTGAAGCTTTAGAAGAGATGGGATGCCAGGCCCAGTTATTCTTGACCACATTATCAAATATAGTATTGTTTAAAGTGACATGATTCAAGTTGTTCCCAACCCGAACAGAGCACTCTTGGAGATTAAAAGCACCATTGAACAAGAAGGAATTCATAGAAATATTGTCAATGAGATTCATATTAATGAAGGTGGGCTTATGGCACAGGGGAAGATCCAAAATCCAAAGATCATCCCAAACATTGGTAAGGTTGGGGTTGCAAACAGCAAGATGGAGGTTTGGTTTGATAATATTCACAGTTTTAAAAATGTCTTTATGAAAGCAAGAAACTTTAGACTGAGAAACATTATCCCAAATACTCCAACTATCATATTTGTGAAGAAAAATAGAAACTCAAAGTTTGTCGGCCTTGTTGGCAATCAAAAAACACATGTTTGGCTAAGAGAGCAATTCTAGCATTTCTAAGGTTGCAAAGGCCTAAACCCCCCTTAATTTTAGATAAAGTAACCATCCGCCATCCAATTGAATGGAAACCAGAGTCCCTGTCCTGCCTAACCCATAGAAAATTGTGAGCAAGCTTGGAAATTGAGTCCAGGATTGAGTTAGGAAGATAAAAAATGGAAAAAAAAAATAAACTGGAAGAGAGAAGATACAAGAGTTGAGAAGAACAATACGGCCAGCTTGGGAGATATGAGTGTGGTTCCAGGCCTCGATAGAGGAAGTAGTTTTGCTAACCAGAGAACTAAAATGATTAGCTGGGAGACGGAAAAGAGAAATAGGGACTCCCAAATATGCAAAAGGAAAACTCCCAAGATTGATACCTAGAATGGAAGCTATAGATTTGGAAACTCTTTTGTTAAACCAAACTAGGCAGGTAAATAGCAAATTTGCTAAGGTTGGGCCTTCGACAATAGATATTGGCATACAAGTTAAGACAGAATAATGTATTCCTAGCAGCTTGCCTGTAAACCTTGGTGATAAGAATAAGGTCATCAGCAAACATGAGATGGTTAAAGTTTCTAGGGAGGTTGGGATCGAAGATAGAGAGAAAATTGATATGAAGTGCATGATTAAGGATAGTAGAAAGGTTCTGAGTGACCAGCATAAAGAGTAAGGGGAAGATGGGATCTCCTTGCCTCACTCCCGTGGTACTAGTAAACCACTCACTAGGCTTGCCATTAATGAGAAGAGAGAAAGAAGCCGAAGAAAGTCAAGACTCAATCCAATTAATCAAAATCTCGGGAAAACACATGCTATGAAGGGTTGCAAGGATCGATTTCTAATCAACAGTATCGAAAGCCTTCTCTATATCAACCTTGACTAACATCCTAGGAAGATAAGTTCTATCGATTTCCATAGAATGGACCATCTCTTGAACCGCAAGGATATTATCAAAGATAGACCTACCTGCCAGAAAGCCAGATTGCTCAAGGCCAATTAATTTAGGGAGCACAATTTTAAGTCTTTCGGCCAAGATTCTAGAAATAAGTTTATAACAAACGTTGTAAATAGAGATAGGTCGAAAATCAGACACTTTTTGGGATGGTCTTTTTTAGGAATAAGGACAATATAGGTTTTCCCCCAAGATTTGGGAATTTTGGTAGTATTAAAGAAATGATTAATAGCATTGAAAAGATGGTCACCCAGAATATTCCAATAGAAAAGATAAAATTTGACATTAAAGCCATCCACACCTGGTGATTTTCCACGCGGCATGGACCTAAATGTCCGGAGAACCTCCCCCTTGGTTACAAGCTTGATTAAATCATCCTTGTCATCGGACGACAGTGTGGGAAAATCATCAGGAAGGGATGAATAAAGGTGATCCAAGGAGACAGAGGAAGAGGAGGCCCAAAGGTTGTGGTAAAACATAAGAAATTCATTATCAATATCATTACTAGAAGTAAGGATGTTACCTATATTATTGTAAAGAAAGTGAATCAAGGATTTGACCTGACGAGCTTTGACAGTACAGTGAAAGATGGCAGAATTAGCTTCCCCATGATTAAGCCACTGCAAATGAGCTCGCTGAGCCTAAAAGATGGAGTTTTGACGCAAGAAGAAAGAGTGCCTATTGCGAAGAGAGCGAAGCCAAAGATGATGCCACAAGGCTTCATGCTCCTTAGTACTTTTGATCTCTGATTCCAGATTGGATATTTCATTATCAATTGGCCATAAACTCACAGATCTCCAAGAGATAAGATTAGTTCTGGCTCTGGCCATGCAGTGATGAAAAGAATGCATGGGAGAGGAACTAGTTACAGTATCAAAAGACTTTAACAATATTAGTATGCCAATTGTTATATTCAAACCAAAAGTCATCAAATCGAAAGATAGATTTCTTGGAGAATATGGAAGAGTGAGTAGTAAGCAAAAGGGGAGAATGATCAGAGCATACTCTCGGAAGATGTTGATTGATAATGGAAGCAAAGTTAGCCACCCAATCATGGTTGGCCAGAAATCTGTCAAGGCGTGCCCAAAGGCAAGCCATACCTGACTAGTTATTACTCCAGGTGAACCACGAACCTACTAAAACCAATATACAAGAGATAATTATTGTTAATTAAGTTATTAAAAAAACAAGATTTATAAGTATAAGATCGAGAACTCCCTTTTTAAAAATCTAGATCAGAAAGGATGGCATTGAAGTCCCCCACCAGGAACTAGGGGAGGCGGGTGGCAGTGATACCAGATAGGGTATTCCAAAGGAATTTTTTTGGTCATTCAAGACCTGAGAGTTATAGATAATGGAGAGGATATAGGGACCTTCCTTGGAAGAAATAACCATATTGAGAGACATGCTAGTTGCGATGATAGTAGTCACCCTCCTAATTCTGCAAGACCAGAGAATGATGATACCCCCCTGAAAGCCCTTGAGCAGGGATAGCCGCCCACTCGCCAAGTTCTAGCAAATCTGTTACAAATTTGAAGCGATCGATCAATATCTGTTTTAGTCTCAAGAAGACAAATAATAGTAGGTATGAAACGACACATAAAATCCTTAATACGATCAATAGTATGAGAGTTAGAAACCCCCTGACAGTTCAAGGAAATAATCTTAATGTGATTCATCATGAAAACACTAGAAAAAGAGAGAAAACAGAAAAGATTAGTTAGTGGAAGTAGATCTCCTTTTTTTTTGGAGCTGGTCTTGTTTTTGGTGGAAAAGCGCCTGGCCAGGGCCTCCAATTTGATATATTTATGACAGTGCGAAAGAAACATATCGTTATCCGGTTCCAAGAGGAGCCAGAGTCATCTGATCCCAACATGGATCCTGAGTCACCCGAGTCACTGAAAGTCATCCATTTGGAGATCAGGTTTAGAAGGGACATGGAGGGATTGTTTGATACTATCAACAAGAGAAGAGTGGTTTTGTTCTGGATCATCGTGGAGAACAGAGATGAGTAGTAGAGGTGATGTGGAATGAGTATGGTTAGAGAGGGAGCGAGTGGGGGTCTAAATGGCAATAGGGTCTTTGGGCTTAGGGACAAGTGCTAAGTCTAAGCATTGAAAAAAGTTCTTGACAGGTTATCTCTCGGGCAACTGAGAGGATGGGGTGGTGTTAGAGCACTTCTCGGGACCAAATAGAGGGAATAATGTGGCCTTCCTTGGACGAGAAGATGCCCCTTCATCAAAGGCCGAGACAAATTAAATTGGTTTTGATTTCTCGAGATGTGGAAAAGCATTGTTGCTTGATAAGTGAATCATTCCAGGGCCGCGACGTGAGCGTCCACCGCGTGTTGGGAAGCAAAAAGGCAGTTCCAGACTGTGTTACTACGTGTCTGAGTCTTGGCCATCGTTCCCGAAGAGTCTCTCCAAATTAGGGTTTTGAGAGTCACCACGGCCCCGGCCACGGCTGTGACCGTTGTGGCTCAGGGGTTGCCACCAAGCTCCAAATTACTGTGAGTCATCCTCAGCCCCAGGAAAGGGTTTCGGATCAGGGTTACTGTCCAGGTTGCTGTCCACCATCCTATCGTCAACCTCGCTAAGAACCTGACGCTGATCATCTATCTCCTTCTGTTGCTCCAAAAAGGCAAATGGTGGCTGATGAGCAGGAGCCATATTCTGGCTTCTAACAATGGTGCATTTGGACTCATCGTGACCAACCCTACCACAACTATAATGTAAAAACAGGTAATTTTTTTATAAAGAGCGATAATGAAGATGGAGTTATCAACATACTTTACCCATGTTCCCTTCTGGTAAGGGAAGATCAACGTCTTATTCAACACAAATACAAGCGTAGTTGGATTATGAGAGGTTCAAAGTGTGATCGTCGATTTTCAAGACTCTCCCAAAGTGAGAGGAAATGGTTTCAAGTAAATCACTACTCCACAATTCCATAGGGACATGATGCAGTTGGATCCAAACTGCTGCCGATGAGAGCTTTTCGAAGGCTAGATGAAAAGATTCATGCCATTTAGAGATTTGTAGGATTCTTCCATCAATGGTTCAAGGTCCATCCAAGAGGAGCTTGGCATACATTTCAAGAGATTCACCCCGTATAAAATAAAAACCATCTGGGAGATCAAAAATAGAGAACTT
The DNA here is from genome assembly GCF_009730915.1 of Dioscorea cayenensis subsp. rotundata. Classification (NCBI taxonomy): domain Eukaryota; kingdom Viridiplantae; phylum Streptophyta; class Magnoliopsida; order Dioscoreales; family Dioscoreaceae; genus Dioscorea; species Dioscorea cayenensis. Next base: position 10,280,254 of record NC_052479.1, read on the forward strand.
CCCAAGAGTCTTCCAAGCCTCAGCTAAAGCTAGTTTTCCTTGATCAAAAGGCAGGGATTTGCCAAGAAAGATGGCATAGAGAGCATTTTGCATGGAGTCTCTGGCGGAGACCCATTAGTCTCTGACAATAGTAATGTAGTTTTTAACAGAGTTATTTAGATGATCAAAGTGAGTTTTTTGGAGGTGGAGATGGTTTTCGAAAAGAGGCGAAATGGACGAAGATCCCACAATCTTAGCCTAGGAAATTCTTGCAGAAGCTGCGGAAGAGGGGTTGGGTCTAGAGGTTTCAGCGGAGGGTTGAAAGAGTTGGTAGGGTGTGTTGAGAAGAACATGGATCCTAGAAAAACTCTTTATTCAAGCCCAATTTCAACTCCAATTCTTTCTTAAGAGAAAACAAAGTAGAGAGAGTAGGAGAAAGAAATGAAGTAGATAGATGATATACATTCAAAGTTAACTAGACAAATTATTAAAATGCTTTTCATCTCGACAGTATTTCTGACTACCAATACATCAAAACATTTAAAAAGAAGAAATCAAACAAAATAACAATACAGTAGCTCTCTTTCTTTCTTTTATTTTTTTTTTGAAAAATTATCTGAGCAGTTAAAAATTTGAAGACTATGTGTTGATATCTCAAAAGCACACTACCACAATGATCATGGTTGTGCTCTTCAACTTACTCCTTTTGATTGCCAAAAGTTTGAAGGAATCTGAAGATAATTGATGAAATAAACTAATGATCCTTATTTCTAAAAAATTTTAAAATAACAAGTGCCAAAGGCACAATTAAAGCCCTATTTTATTTATCCAAGTGAACAAAATCCAACTCATGACCTGTAATCCTATACGTGTTCTTTCCATTTAGTTGTGATAAAATTAAAAGAATCAAAACACATTCTCACCATCCTATGAGGCACATACAAGGCTCTTTGTTTCATCACCAGCCTCTACTGAACCAGTAGTCAGCCCACCCAAATATGGTGCCTTCAGCACCTCCACCTTAAGCAGCTTATCCATATTTGACACCATCCTTTAAAATAAAAGTGCTAAGATCCATGGTCCAAGGCACCAGTGAAGGTTTAGCCTTTCATAGTGTAGAGAATCCTAATACAATCCAATACAAGAGAAAAGATCAAAACCATAATGGAAAACTCCCTCAAATTTCTGTCCAAGTGGATGATGATGAAAACTACCAGATTGGAGAATATAATAGCATCTAATTCTGGTACCCAAAGAGTGGAAAGAGTGGAGTCATGTTGTCCTGGACCGGCTACCTCGTTTAATCTCCAATACAACTTTAGCAACCTCCTCCAAATTCTGTTCCCCCCCCTCTTCTCAAACCCCCACCAAAAAAAAAATCCTTCCTAAAAGCCAACTTTTTGGTTTATTTTGCAGGTTATGGTTAGTGCACGGTCATCTTAAGAGTGTTATTGTTGTGTTGTTAGGTGAGAGCATTGCGTCGTTGCTAGTTCTAGGTAGATTTCTTTGATCTCATTGTTTTCACAGAACTCAATGCCTTGGTGGTAATTTTGTTGGAGCTTGCTTGAGTTTGCCTCGTTTGGTGCATGATTGTGCATGTTAAAGCCTAGTGTGTCTATCCTTACGCCAATGATCTAAATTGCTTATTTTCTCTTTCATTCTCGCTTGAGCTAGGCTTGTTTAGGACCTTATCATCTCTTCTAGTACTTTTGGTAGTGGTGGTGATGAGGCTTAGTTATTATGTGATGTCCTAGTTCTAGCTTTTGAGGTAATGATTATTTGTCCTCAAGCTTCATATGTAAAATGGCATGGCAACCTAGTAACTTGAAAATTACACGCCACCACTATAGCCATCTTTGATTCTAGTTTCTGATATGTATTGACAAAAGGACGAGATCTGAATCCTTGATCTAATACCCAAGTTGAGATCTGCTGTATGAGTGTATATTGTTATATGTATATATTGTTAATGGTGATGGGTGATTGAAGGTGACTAGGGGCGCTGGCATGGAGCAGCAGGGACGGCCGGCGACCATGCTTGGGATGGTGAGTGCGTGAGACAGGAACCATGTCTGAAGAATGGAGAATGAGATGGGGGCCTTTGATCTTGAGGGGTATGAAGGTAATTTTCATATGGGTCGGTGGGGATTATAATATAGTATCTTAAGTTTAAGGATTCGAGACCAATGGGGTTTGAGATATTGTGTGTTGATCGTGCCAATAGGGTGGTGTTTAATGAGAGACTTTTTGGTTGAAGTGTGTGGTTGCTATTAATATGTAAAAGGGCATTTTGAATGAGAAGTAGAAGAAGGTCAAGAGTCAGTAAAAACTATCATCTCTCTCAATCTGTGTGTATCTTTTTGGTCTCCAAACTCTTCTTTCTTCTTGTTCTTCTTTGCAGGACCCTTCAAGGTAGTGCTGGTGAGGCTTGCTACTCTCCAACAGTGTGGTATCAGAGCGTTTGTTGGAGACGATGGCAGCTGAGAGTCCGGTGAGCCTGTCACAGCCTTGTGTTCCCGTCTTCAAAGGAGAAGACTATGGACGATGGCAGCTGAGGATGAAAACCGTTTTTCGGTCTCAAGAGCTTTGGGAGCTCGTTGAGAAGGGTGTGCCAGAAGGAGAAGATGAAGCAAGAGCGAGGGATACCAAGAAGAAGGATGCAAAGGCACTTTGCCTCATCCAACAAGCAGTCGACGGGTCTATTCTCAACCGGATTGAGGAGGCGGAGACAGCCCATGCTGCGTGGGAGATAGTGAAGAACCTGTATCAGGGAACGTTGAAGATGATGACCGTGAGAAAGCAGGCGTTGAGGCAAAGCTTCGAGACACTCCAAATGGAGGATGGTGAGAGTATTCAAGCTTACCTATCGAGAGTGGTGGTGATTGTGAATCAGGTAAAAGCCCTTGGACACAAACTCTCTGAGGCCGAAGTGGTGTCCAAAGTTCTGCGCAGCTTGGCTCCAAAGTTCGACTATGTGGTAGTAGCCATGGAGGAGTCCAGAGACATGACAACTTTAACACTTGATGAACTTGGTGGTTCTCTCCAAGCTCATGAAGTCAGAGTGAATAGATCATTGGGGGTGAAAGGAGGAAAAGCACTGTTCGTAAAGACTGAGAGCACAACCTCAGGTGTCAAGGAGAAAGGGTTGTCTTGTGCTAGCCCAGGATGGAGTCCCACCAGAGGAAGGGGGAGAGGCTTCATCAGAGGAAGAGGAAGGGGCAGGAGCGCACGAGGATGGAATGGAGACAACAAGAGCAACATACAGTGCTTTAACTGTAAAAAATTTGGACACATGAAAGCTGAATGCCGAGAGAGAGGGAAGCAAGCAGAGACCGGAGCCTCTATGGTTGCAGAAGAGCAAAGATCTGAGCACTTGTTTATGGCCAGTTGTGCAACCATGAAGCCCTCAAATGGTGTGTGGTTGGTGGACAGCGGGTGTTCTAACCACATGACGGGAGATAGAAGTTTGTTTGTCAATCTTGATGAGTCTCAGAAAACCTCAGTTCGTCTTGGCAATGACAAGGAAATGGTTGTGCTTGGAGTGGGCACGGTGACTCTAGTTGCAGGTGACGGGAAGCTCAAGCAACTGCAGGGGGTGCAGTTGGTCCCAGGACTTGCTCACAACCTACTAAGTGTAGGACAGCTTCTGTCCAGAGGGTTCTCAGTCAACTTCCATGAAAGAAGATGTGAGATCAAGGATGAGAAAACGGGTGATATGGTGACTGTGATACAGAAGGGAGACAATAACTTGTTCCCTCTGGATCTCACCAAAATTGGGAGAATTAATGTGGCTCTGAATGAACATACTTCGTCCGAGCGCTGGCACCAACGATTTGGGCATTTGAACTATAGAAGTCTGGGGTCTTTGGCATTGAAAGAGATGGCTGTGGGATTGCCCGAGTAAAGGATGGCCCTCGATGTAGAAGTTTGTGCAATTGGGAAGCAAGCAAGGAAGGCATTTCCCGCAGTAAAGACAAGGAGAACCTCAGCCTGTTTGCAGCTTGTTCACATGGATTTGTGCGGCCCCCATGATCAGTAGAATCTCCGGGAGGTAACAAGTTTTTCTTTTTACTTGTAGATGATTTCAGTAGGAAATGCTGGGTATATTTCTTGAAGACAAAAGGTGAGGCTTTTGAGCACTTCCGGAAGTTCCATGCTACCGGGTCGAGAGGGAAACGGGAAGGAAGCTCAAGGTGCTAAGAAGCGATCGGGGAGAATTCACGTCGCAAGCTTTCAATGGATACTGTGAGGAGCTCGGCATTAGGAGGGAGTTCTCAGCGCCCTACACACCACAACAAAACGGTGTGGTGGAGCGCAAGAACAGAACGGTTGTTGAGATGGCAAGGTGCTTACTCAAATGTGGTGGCCTCCGCAGCTGCTGCAGGGTCGAGGCGGTTGCTACGTCGGTATACCTGATCAACCGGGCGCCAACACAAGCAGCGGGTGACAAAACTCCTTATGAATTGTGGTATGGAGAAAAACCAAATGTAAGCCATCTAAAAGTCTTTGGTTGTATTGCTTTCATTCTCACCCCTTCACAGAAGCTGCAAAAATTAGATGAGAAGGCTGAGAAGCAGGTGTTTGTGGGCTATTGTCCAGAATCTAAAGCTTACAAAGTCTACAACCCCCGACATCCAAGGTTACTATTAGTCGAGATGTAACATTCCATGAGAGTTCTCGATGGGTGTGGGATTCAAACAATGGTGGACCCGTTATGACCATTGAAGATCCAGAAGACAAGAGAGTGAAGACACAGGCAATGAAGGTGGTGGAGAGGCACAAGGAGGAGCAACATCTAATGGAGGTCTTTCAAGTACCAGTGAAAGGATAACAAATTCTATTTCACCAGAAGAGTCCACAGATAGTTCACCACCAAGGAGAATGAGGTCCCTAATAGATATCTATAACAATTGCAGCTTCGCTCTCCATGTGACTGAACCTCATAATTATAGGGAAGCAACAAGGCATCAGGAGTGGTAGGAGGCCATGGATGCAGAATTGGCAGCCATTCAGAATAACCATACGTGGGACCTGACTGAGCTCCCAGTTGGGAAGAAGGCAGTTGGACTGAAATGGGTGTACAAGGTCAAATACGATTCTAATGGTGAAGTACTGAGACACAAAGCGAGGTTGGTGGCCAAGGGATACGTCTAGCAGCACGGTCTAGACTACTAGGAGGTCTTCTCGCCGGTTGCAAGACTTGAGACGGTAAGACTTATCCTTGTTCTTGCCGCTCAAACACGACAGCCAGTGTACCAGTTTGATGTTAAATCAGCATTTCTCAATGGAGAAATTGCTGAGGAGGTCTACGTTGTACAACCTGAAGGATATTCAATTGAAGGGAAAGAACACATGGTGTATCGATTGAGAAAAGCTCTCTACGGGCTTAAGCAAGTGCCGAGAGCATGGTATGGGAAGATCGATGCTCATTTCAAACAGCATGGGTATGAAAGAAATGAAACTGAGCATACATTGTACAAGAAGAAAGCACAGGATGGGAATTGTATACTGATCAGTCTCTATGTTGATGACATTGTGTATACAAGTGGGTCACAGGACCTGATCAATCAATTCAGAGAAGAAATAATGAAAACATTCGACATGTCTGATCTGGGTTTGATGAAGTTCTTTCTTGGTTTGGAAGTACATCAATTACCTGATAGGATCTTCATCACACAGAGAAGATATGTAAAGGATTTGCTAACCCAACTCAACATGAAGCAATGCAAGATAGCTGATACACAGTTGGGAGTTAATGACAAGTTGTTTATTGCAGAAGAAGGAGAGTACACTGATCCTAGAATATACAGGAGCCTAATTGGGAAGTTATTGTACATTGTGCACACTAGGCCGACATTTGCTATTCGTTAATCTTTTATCAAGGTTTATGGGCAAGCTCGCTAATGATCACCTAACGCAAAGAGCAAAAGAGTTGTCGGGTACCTTTGCGTGGGACATCAAATTATGGCTCTGTTTTATCCTCAGGAGAATGATGGATGCTTGGAGGGCTTCACAGACAGTGATTGGGGAGGTTCCTTGAGTGACCGAAAGAGCACTTCTGGGATGTTCTTCAGATTGGGTTCAAGTGCAGTAGCCTGGGGATCTCGGAAGCAAGATGTCGTGGCATTATCCACAACAGAGGCGGAGTACATTGCTGCTACGTCTGCAGCATGCCAGCTGATATGGCTCAGAAGAATTCTCAATGATTGTGAGAAATATCCGTCTAAAACGAATGTCCTGTGGTGCGATAATCAATCCACAATTGCTGTGGCGAAGAATCCGGCTCTTCACGGAAGGACCAAGCACATTGATGTGCGGTTTCACTTCATTCGAAGCTTGGTAACAGAAGGACAGATCACCCTCCAGCACTGCAACACCAAGGACCAGCTTGCGGACATCTTCAGAAAGCCCTTGCCAGCAGAGAAGCACAAGGAGATCCGAGCTCAAATGGGAGTTCGCACGCTTCAATCAAGGGGGAGTGTTAATGGTGATGGGTGATTGAAGGTGACTAGGGGCGCCGGCATGGAGCAGCAGGGACGGCCGGCGACCATGCTTGGGATGGTGGTACGTGAACAGAACCATGCTGAAGAATGGAGAATGAGATGGGGCACTGTACTGAGGGTATGAAGGTAATTTCATATGGGTCAGTGGGGATTATAATATAGTATCTTAAGTTTAAGGATTCAGACCAATGGGGTTTGAGATATTGTGTGTTGACTGGCCAATAGGGTGGTGTTTAATGAGAGACTTTTTGGTTGAAGTGTGTGGTTGCTATTAATATGTAAAAGGGCATTTTGAATGAGAAGTAGAAGAAGGTCAAGAGTCAAAAAAAACTATCATCTCTCTCAATCTGTGTGTATCTTTTTGGTCTCCAAACTCTTCTTTCTTCTTATTCTTCTTTGCAGGACCCTTCAAGGTGGTGCTGGTGAGGCTTGCTACTCTCCAACATATATGTATATGCTAGCTTGCGGTCATTTATATATAGGTGTATATAGTTATATATGTATATATATATATTCATGGGTTGCCCTGCAGCTGTTGTTGCCAAAAGATTTCAGTCATTTTCTTTTCCTTCTTATTCCTTTTCTTCTTCTTCTTATTATTACTGACATGTTGTATTCTTCTTCCATGTTGGCATCATTTGAAGTTCAGATTACTATTTTGGCTTGATGGACCATGGTTTGATATTAAACCAACTAAACTTAAGACTTACTTTTACCTTTTGAGACAGACATATGCATATTTAGGTTGGTGGTTAGCTTTGGCCTTTATTCAAATGTTCACAGTGAAGTTCTTTAAAACCTAAAACAATTCCTGCATGCCTAAGTATTGAATTTTATGGTGCATTCTTAGGTGTTTGGGGCTTAACTCATGTTTAGTTAATGTATGTGCTCACTCATGCATAAGTGTACATATGTATGGTAGATTTAAGGCCTGCTCTGGACAAAAATTTTGGGGATGAAATCTTTGGGAAATAATACCATTCTAAGAAGTGATATTGGACTTCAAATTGTATCTTGAAGGTAGCCTATTATTAGGTAAGTAAGTCACCTATAATTTCCATATTTTGAAATGATTGAGTTTCTAACAATTTTATGGATGGTTTATTCAAATATTTCAACTACTCCTTTACAACCTATTTATGTGCTTAATTATTTGGTAAAATAATTATTTTTTATTTATTTGCTTATTTATCAACTATTTAATTTTTGTCATTCATTTGGCACTTATATTTAATTCCTACATGTATCCATATTTTTTTATTCCTTTAGTTTATTTAATTATCCTTTTATTTATTTAGTCATCCATTAAGTTTCCATTTATAGATTATATGTTTACCTCTCGTTTTAATTACAATTGTAATTACTGTCTTATTTATTTATGCCAAAAATGATTGGTTTTGCTTTCTAATTAGTTGGATCAAGGTATTTTGTATTTTTGTCTTGAATGGAAAAGCTTATGAATATTTTGGTGAAATAATAATGGTCTCTTATATTCAATCTCGAGTCATTGAGGATAAATATATGACTTTTGTTACTTAGTCTCATGTCATAACGGGTAAATAAATGATTTTTGATATTCTGGCTACGGTCAAGAAGATAAATAAATGACCTATGAAATTTATAGTAAATTTAGAGACTCATAATATTTAGGAAATTAGGTATATTTCTGATTTACAATTCTGAATTTCTAGTTTATTCTAATTGGAAAATAACTATGCTGTGGAGGCACATTCTCTTACTTGCCGATTTGTTATATTTTGATTTGCATTTTTATCTTTGAAATTTGATATTCCTCTTGTTACAATATTTTTGGATAATGGTAATACGTTGGAACTATACCTCTGATGGACTATTTATTTTGTATTTGTTTAAGCTCTATTTAATCTAAGTAGTTCATTCTTGAAATTTGAAATCGAGATTTATATATTTAGTTGATCCTAAATTTTTCTTTAGTGGACTATTTAATGGGATACTAAGCCCATAAAGTTGTATCAAATCTTTTTAGATCAAGAGTGGTAGACTATTATAGACTTAAAAGGCTAACATCGGATTATGTCCTCCTCTGTTGTAGAAGTTGAGTCGTTGTAATTTTTCTGCTATGGACCTCGAATATGTTATGTAGGGTTTGCAAGATCCATGAGAGATTATATCTTATATTTTTTGCATTATATCACTACCAGAAAATTGAGCTATATTGACTAGCTATTGTAAATCTCTATAATAGCAGATTATCAAATTCTATAGGTTAGCACCCAACCATATCTACAGTGGTTGATTTGTATATCACCCGCTATAAATATGGATTTTAGCACCAAAATTTTAAATTAGCTACTATAGACATAAGTTTATTTATTATTGTTTTAACAATAGTTTTTATAGCGGCTAATTCATAAATCGTCACTATAGATATTAAATTTTATAAATAAGATTTAGTTGTAGTAAAATGATCTCTACCTTTGTTTATTATTTATTAAAATAAAAAAATTATTAGTGCCAAAATGTTTTTGCCACAATATGTTATTTTCAAAAAATTATTAAAGGTAGAATTTGATTTTAGTTAGGGCTACATTTGAGCCAAGCCGTTCATGAGTGGCTCAATGTTCGGCTCAATAAGAGCTCGTTCATGTTCAACTCATATTTGAAAAGATTCAAGCTTGAACTTCAATTTTAACCACAATTAATAAACAAGCTATGCTTGACAAGATAAATGCTTGGCTCGTTTTGTCTAGCGCGCATAGCTCATGAACAGACTAGTTTGAAAGCTTGGTTGTGAACCCATTTTTATATATACATATATATATATATATATATATATGTATGTATATCAGGGTCGGAGCCAAGGATGGGTGAAAGGGGGAGAGGGGGGTATGAGCTTGAACTATATCATAAGTGGGAAGGGTAGGTACTAAGTGAGAACAACAAATATTAAAGAGAACTGTAATATATCAAGTGAAAATTACAGTGAATAAGTACAACTTTGTATAATACATGGAAACACGTTATATGCAGTGAATATCTAAAATAATACATGGATAGGTAGTATATTAAGTGCAAACCTGCCATCCTCTGCATATCATTCTTTTTAAATATAAATTCAAAATTTTTGTTTGCTAGCAAAAATTGCATAGTGTATTTTAGAAGTGCTCAATATCCAAAAACCATTATTTATCAACTTTCATCAACACACTTTCAGAATGCTATGACAAAATAGAGATGGCTAGGACCACGACAAATCTTTGTTGGGATGGAAACATGTCTCGGTTAAAGGATATTCTCTTCAAAAATGAATCCATGATAGTGTATGTATCAAAGTGAGTATGGAACAAATGAAACCAAATGAAAAAAGGTAATGGCATTCAAAAACACTAAATTATAAGCAGAAACCTATAAGTTGAAATTTTGTTGTGCATATTTAAAGCGTACATATACGTATATTAGCAAAAACCATAAACATTGTATACTAAGCATATAGATATACTAAGCAGAAACCATAAACATATTGAATTAATGTATACATATATATATATTAAAACATATATAGAACAAGTTATAAATAAAATTATTTTTAGACTATATTTAGATTAACAAATAGATCATAGACATAGTAATAATAATAATAATAATAATAATAATAATAATAATAATAATAATAATAATAATAATAAAGGTTTAAAAGTGTCATTTGTAAGAGATATGGTTATAATATATAAAGATTATTTAATATGATATCTAAGTATGATATTAAAGATTTTATAGAAGGTTATATATACCAAACTATATCATTTTTGTCAAAACTACATAATTTTGTTACAATAAATATAACTAAAAAATACAAAGAGTCACCACATAGCCCTAAAACCATATGATTCTTTTCTTTGTCCCCCTTAAGGCCGTTGCCCATCCACCACCATCCCACTTCTTCGTTCTTCATCCCCTCTTCCTTCATCTCTTTTTCTTTATCTCGCTTCATTTAATGTCAGGGCCAACAACTGGGAAAATGTAAGTTTAGTTTTTAAGTTAAAAAATGTTAGTTTGGCTTCACTTTTTGGAAATGAAAATGGGGTATTTAATGTTTATATGATTTTGCCTTTTTTTATAATGTATACTGATATGCCACAAATGCACGGATCGTACTAGTAAAGTGTACCCAGTAGGATCTAGTAGCCGAATCCATAGGGATTGGTATTTAATGTTTATTACATAGATATTATATTTCATGATAGCAACTTGTCTATTATACCTTAATATGTCTCAGATGCTGGTCATGAAAAGGCTCAAGTTGGAATTCTCATTGCAAACTATCAAATGGAGCCTTAAAAATATATATATATATATATATAGTTTTTTGGTTCATACACCTCTATCTTTGGTGATCATAATCTCCATTTTTGGGCGTGCTTAAGCTTATTTTACAAATTATGGATTTTATGTATTTTATTGTTTTAATTACCACCCTAGTGCTTCTAATTTTTAGTATTTTTTTAGCTTTACAGAGTTTGTAACTTGCTTTTTGTTTCTGAATAAAGTCATGGTTTATCAAATATCTTTCAAAAAAAAAGTCCCATCACTTAATCATAATCATTAAAACTTAAAAACTTTCAATCCATAAAAAAATAATAATAAAAGGAAAAAGGAAAAAAATAAGTGATGATCATAATGTATTAATCAACAAAAGCTTCTAGGGGAGAAAATAAAATAAAATAAAAGCACCAACTCATCATCCACACTAGGAATTGCAAAAAATGATAATGATTCATGAAGAAACATAATGGAAAGTAAAAAATTGTGTATCCACAAGTGCACGGGTCTTACAAGTAGTATAGTGTACCCAGTAGGATCGAGTAGTCGAATTTATAGGGACTGGTATAGCTCTCAATACTCTCTTGTTTTCCAATATCTAGCTGGTTCAAAGATTAGGGTTGAATTAATTAATCTAATAAAGAATAGAAGAATAGAGAAGAAAGAAGAGATAGGATTTGGGTGGAAGAGATAGCAGTGGAAAGGGCACTGCCCCGGATTTATCCCCTTGACAAATGCAATGACTAGGCAATGATAAAAGTGTTTCTTCTTAGACCATGGGGAACACCACGGAGGGTTTGGTAACGTATGTCCTTCCACAAGGCTCGGAGTGGACTTAACCCCTTTCTTGATGTGTGCCCTAGCTAGACAAGATTACCCTCTATAGTGCAAATCAATCTAAGGTTAAATAACAACTTACAATGCAATGGCAGCCAATGAGGAAAATAGCTACAAAAATTCACGCATATGAGACTAATTGGCAAGTCCCTCATTAAGCTAGCAACATACAAGAATTAAGGCAAGAAACATAAGAATAATAAGCGATATTAAGAATAAGAAGACCACAATGAAACTCGAGAATCAGTATCACTAAAATCAAAGCATTAGAAGTCAAGGTTCATAATCCAGGGCACCAAAAGATGGTTAGCTCCTCATTGTCTTACAAACAATCATAGGAAAGCAACAAGAGAAATAGAATTTATAGATTAAACTTCCTTCTTTCTTCACAATCACGTCAGAGAAGGCTTGACAATAGTTGTCACAAATGATCCTCCTTTTTCCACTATTGTCTCCTCTCCAAATCTGGCCATGAATGGTCCCGATGGCTACCTTAACCAAATCTCCAAAAAGAGAGAAGAAGATTCCTTTAAAATCTAACTTTAGGGCTTAAATAATCCTTTCCTGATGTAAGCACGTCTGTGCTGACAGGCGTGCTAATGACTATGTTGGGCTCCAGATTCTGAGAATTGATTTTAGTGCAAACCCAATAAATCATACAGGAGTAAGCACACCCATGCTTGGAGAGTATGTTCGTGCAAGGAGCAAAGTAATCCTGCTTATCTTCTTATGAAACTTCTAGTAAAATGCACTGGGATAAGCATGTTTGTACTTACCGATAGTGCTCCTTCAGCAAGATTGATAAGTGGTTCTGTGTTAAGAATGTGAAGTGTTCTTTCCTTACAATGAGTATTACTTTTATCAGATTTAAGCGCTAATACATGTGTATCTGTGTTCTTTTGTGCATTATGCGTGTAGGGTTATGAAGCTATGTTTTGAGAAAAGAAGCCAAAAGTAGATCATGAATGCACTATTTGGTGGAATCTTAGAAGGAACAAATGAGAAGACACAAGTGGGGCTCTAAGATACGTGAATGTGTGCCACCCTCCATGTATTCAAGCTATTACAATGAGTTGGAGGGGCACGAAGGCAGTCACATTTGCGTATCCTGACTTGTACATTGATAGCAAGATCTTCACCAATGAAGCTTTTGATTGAAGAAGTGTTGCGATCTACGGCATAAACATGTGTCCATTTATGTTGTCTCGTTGAAAAGTGTGGAATTGGGAATGTTTTGGTGGAGTACTGTAGTAGTTACTGTTCATAGCCGGCCAACAATCAGAATTCTAGAGAATCCACACGGTCGTGTGGAAATTTCACACGCCCATGTGGAAATTCCACAGGGGCATGTGAAACATCCATAGGCCTATGTGGATGCCCGATTCCAGCCTATTTAAAGCCGTTTTTCAGCACGATTTCAGCATCCTTTGTCTCATCTTTTCTCCATCTTTTGAGAGGCTGGCGGCTAGGGTTTAGAGGGGTTTTGGCAAGGCTTTTGGAGTGGTTCTCAGACTTTGACACCGTGATTCTCTTGGAAGATAGTTATTGGTGGAGCTTTCATCGAAATCGATCGGCAAGGTGTGTCCTAGGCTTAACAAGGGGACCTTTGGAGAGGACGAGACCACTCCACAAGACCATCGACACGATCACCGAGGTGGTTTTCCTATGTATTGCTTATCTTTACTTTTGATTTCATTATTAATTGTATCTTGCTCCATAGAGAGCCAAACCCCCTAGTGGATACTTGGATTTTATAAACCCTAGGATGTTATTGTTTCTTTGACCTTTTATTATGCTTTCCTTAATTGGTGTTTTAATTGAGTTCCAATCTTGAATGCTTGTTGAATGATTTCTCCCTTAGAGTGACACTAGCGTTGAGAGTCCATCTTGGTAACCTTTGTGGATAAGTGACACACCATTAGGGTTAGACAAAGCAAGGTTGGAGAGGGTCAAGAGGGTGAGTCGAGAGGTAGCGGAGCTTCCCTTTTCCCTTCCGATGTGATTTATCCTACCTCCACGTTCCAAGAGTTCTTTGCGTTCATAGTAGAGTGAAGTGCTAAGGGATGAACTCCGCTGGGGCTTAGTTGTGCGAGCAACAGAGTAAAGCGTTGAATTGACTTTAGCAACAGGGGCTTAATTGTGACTAGGGAATCTTCCGCCTGGACCAAAGGGTTAGATCTACACATAGGAATAGGGTTTATCACTTAGAATCTCTAGAACTCCATACAACTTTGTGCAGTGTGAGGTGTTGAGACTGAGCGATTTCTCCATCGGGGCATAATATAGAGCTAATCATGGTTGACCTTAGGTTTGGAACTGTGTATTTAAGGATGTCCATGACTCATTAAGCATCAATTAGGACACATAATAGTTGGTCTTGCACTTGAAACATTAGTCCTAGGTGGAGCATTGTTCGAGTACCCCACTTCTATCGATTACCTTTTCTCTCATTTTATCATGCCTCTCTTTCTTATTTCTTTTAGTCTTTTCATATCAATCTTATTCACAACATCATTGATTCATTCTCATCCTAGTTAAATAGCAATCGTTGTGTTTCTATTCACTATTCCTTGTGGATACGATACCCACTCATCTGGGATTTATTACTTTGACAAACCTGTGCACTTGTGGGTCACACGCAAGGGGCGTTGTCAACGATGGTGCTAGGGATAGTGAAATCGTGCTTCTCAGTTCTGTACAGACTCCCATAAAATGCACGGGGGTTCAGCACGCCCGTGCTTCCAACAGTGCTTCTAAGCTTACCTGTGTTTGGGACCCTGCTTATCCTGAAACTTGTATTCCAACACTTTATTACATCAAAATTATTCTCTTTTTATTTCTTTTTGTCCAAAACCCAATTATCTGCACAATTTAGCAAACATACCTCAAGTAGCATTGGCTTATAACAAAATCATGCTAAAAAGACAAGTAAAACACATAATAGGCTATATAAAATATCTATATAAAATGTACTTATTAAATACCCCCACACTTAAACCTTTGCTTGTCCTCAAGTAAACACTCAGCTTATAAGAAAAGAAGCTGAGTGCATGACCTCGAATCTCATAAAAGATAGGGAATTCAAAAAGAACAAGGGAACATTAGAGACTAGTGTGCAAACAGTTGATTCCTCAAGAAATAGATTCACCCAATACTCCATACTTCCCGTGTGTATGTGCGTTCCCCTTAGAAATGTACCCATGCTCCTTGGAAATAAAAACTAGTTTAACAGACCTTATTTCCAGCTAAACTGAGTGGGTAGTAGTTCCGTACTCCCTAGAGGTAACCCTTGCCCTCGGTAGGTTTTCATGTGAACAATGGTAAAGCCCAAGATCTGACTACTCAAATGTGGCTTTCACACTTCAAAAGGAGATAGCTCTTTCTAGCTACCATCTTTTACACAAACTATTTACAAACCATTAGTAGGGCATTTATTCGGATCCTACTGTCTAACAACTACAAAGAAAAACATGTTCTCTTTTTTTTAAAAAAAAAAGAAAGAAAATGGTCTATAAACTACAACCTTTCCTAGGATACAAGTAAGCCCACAAACTAAGGTGAAAAGTGAACTAGAAAGGGTTTCCAAAGCATGGGTGAAACAACGCTTACCACAACAAAGTACACTAGCTCTAATGTCAATCCTAGTCTTGTGAATCCTTAACAACAAGTCATAGATCATCCTAAGTCATGCAACATCACAATGAATAAAAAGATAACCCTCTCCCACAATTGAACATTACATTATCCTCAATGTACAACACGCAAGAACACAAACAAATAAAAGAAGACAATAGAATAAATTGAGGAGAGTTATTAGGGCCCGCCTAGACACAAAGAGTAATGATACCACTCTCAACGTGAATAGCTCAAAATTCCAAAGATGACATCATCCTGTAAAGCAAGAAGGGCACAACATGAAGCTAAAAAAAAGGTAAAATAAAATAAAATACTGAAAGAAAAAACAAAAAGCAATAAGATAAACAGTTTAGCAGAGGAATCCCCTTGATGACTATAACAAAACAAAGTACAAGTCCAAAAAGAAAATGAAATTTAATGTCCAAATACTAAAAAGATAAACTGAAAGGATAATAGGGTGCATGCTGCTCAATCAGACTCAGAAGCCGCGTCATCAAGGTCAATAGAGCTAGAAGTATCAACATCAACATCGGGCTCATCTTGTGATGGTGATCCCCCCTCGCTCTCAGAATCATATCCATTGTCGGAGTCAGAGAACTCAGACCTCTCTGACTCCATAGCAGTAGTAGTAGCCCCCTCATGACGTGGTGTGAAGGTGGGAGGAGATAACTGAATACCAAGGTGGGCAGCAATCCTTGTGACGCTCTGTCCCAGCCACTACCGGTAAAGTGATGCATGCGCCAGCACCGGGGAAGGGTTAGTGGAGGGTCGAGTTGATGGTGTCAGGGAAGGTAGACGGGCTAATATCGAGGGAGGTCAATAGGCTGGCGGTGACAGTGGGGAGACAGGCTCAGTAGTGGGAGTAGAGGCACCAATAACATGGAACTGGTCTCCTGTGCAATGCGAATAGGTTGAACCAACCTCATAGCCTTGAGGGTGTTAAGGGTGATTAGGATGCTGTCATCCTCCATCCTCATACCACGATTCCTTGCTAGAAGCCCCATACCCCAGATGGGACGGGAGATGTATAGGCCAACAAATATAACCCCAACCCTGGGATCAACCGCCTGATGATGCATAGTGAGGGTGACTTCATGTCCCAAGTGAAAGTGAAAACCATTTACCATGCTAATAATGTATGGAAAATCCCTCAGGCTCACCATGCTAGGACTATCTCCATGCCCTATCAGTGTGTGTCTCAGTTGATGATGAATATACCTGAGGGAAGGGATGCGAAGGCTAGTAGATCTCGCGCTATGGGGGTCATATTTGATGGTTGTACTTAATCAACGGCAATAGGACTCTAGGGTCTTCCCAGGTAGTCACTCAATCAGAAGACCATCATACTTTGGGGTCTGAATAAATGCCTCATCATACAATCCCAAATGCACTAGAAAACTCTGTTAAACTCAAATAATACATTGAAGCAAATACCCAGAACTAGATGGTGCTTGGCGTATTGAAACTGATCGTCCCCTGCTCAAACTCAAAAGTTGCCAGAAACTCCAATTTCAACTCATGATAGGTCGTATCTGTGATGTCAAAGAGTTGTCGCTAAGCTCTTGACCACAAAAGTCCCTAAACCTCGTCACTAAGCCCCACATCATGTAAAACATACCAATCGATCTCCCGAGATGCACCGATGTGCTTTGTACACAATCGGTTGTACCACAGCTGATGAGAAAGTGTACCAAACTGTATATCTATAGAAGTGATGTGAGAACTGCACTCGCTCCTGGCTTGCTTGGGCATGGGCCCATATGTACATGTCTTTTGCCTCCACATAATCTTGTAATAGAGTGTAATTAAGCAAGTCAATTCATAGGATAGATAACTTTAGCATAGCCATGATGCATAAGCAGTGCGTGTGTCCTAACTTGACAAGAGCATGGGTGTGTTGTATAATTAATCATAAAAAATACAAGCATACCTATGCAGCCCAATGAGCACGCTAGTGTTGATGATATCTAGCACGAACTTCCTAGCCTGGAAATAACTTAGGGCACAATAGAGCACTATCGTGTTTCATGCGAAGCACGCCCATGCTTATTCATCTTCCTAAGTAAGACAATGGACATGGTTTCTAGCCTAATAGTTATGGATCGAGCATCTCAACGTAAGTAAAGCATCACTTCATCGACATACATGAGACTAGCAAAGCCAATGTCGACATGCATGGGCTAAACTTGACAATTGAATCGTACCTTACCCCACGAGAAGAAAGAAATTTTATGAGAGAGAATCCATAAGAAAACAAACATAAAAAC
The DNA here is from genome assembly GCF_009730915.1 of Dioscorea cayenensis subsp. rotundata. Classification (NCBI taxonomy): domain Eukaryota; kingdom Viridiplantae; phylum Streptophyta; class Magnoliopsida; order Dioscoreales; family Dioscoreaceae; genus Dioscorea; species Dioscorea cayenensis. The sequence continues at coordinate 10,297,775 of NC_052479.1, forward strand.
TTGACACGAGAGTTGAAATCTGACCCAAAAGTGACCAACGATGGTTCAGGGAAGAAGAAAATCAAGGTCGGGCTTGAGGTCATGCTTAGGGCCATGCTTTTTACAGGAAATCATGTTAAAAGGACAAGTTAAACACACAATAGGGTATATAAAATATCTATATAAAATGCACTCATCATATACTCCTACATCAGTTGATGAATAGTCTACTACTGCTAGTCCCATTTTTAGAGTGGGTAAATTTGGATGATGATGTTAATGAGGCTAATCACATTGAAGTTAATGAATCTCCCATCAATGTTGAAGATGATGAAGTAGAAGAAAATCCATTTGCAACTAATAATAAATTGCTCTCCTAGATGGTCTCAGATGGAATAAAGAAGGCAGAGTGCATTCATTGTAAACATTAACTTGGCTTACCAAAGTTGGCCATAACAACTCAATTTATTCGGCATTTGAAAGTATGCATGAGACAACAATTGGTGTTAAAGGTAAAAAATAGCTGAATTACTCAACAAATTTGGCAAAATTTGAAAGTATTAATGCCATTTAGAATTGGAAATATGACCAGGCAAAGGTGCAGCAAGTCTATTCCCATAAAGTTTTAGTACATGACTTAACATTTTTATTTGGTGAGAATGAAATTTATAATCATTTTATGAGAACTGTTAGTCCTAATTGGGAAAGAATAAGTATAGGAATTTCAAAGAAAGATTGTGAATCTGCTTATGATATTGAGAAAAAAAGAGTAGTATGATAGTTAAAAGAAGTTGATCGAGTTAGTGTCATTGATTTGTGGAAGTCTTCGGTGCAAGATTTAGAGTATATCATTGTTACTTGTGATTTTGCGGATCCAAATTGGAAATTGCAAAAACATATGTTATGCTTTCATTCTGCTGTGCCTCCACACACTGGTGTTGCTATTTATGATGAGTTATGAAGATGTATAGTTGATTCGGATCTTGAAAAGAAGTTGATGAGTGTGTCTATTTATAATGCTAGTTAAAATAATCTTGCTATAAGTTTGGTGAAAGACAATTTAAATTTAAGCAATCAGAATATATTTTCACTTGGTGGGAAATTATTTCATGTGAGGTGTTATGGACATATTTTGAATCTCTTGGTTTAAGACTGGCTTGCTAAAATTAGTGATATAGTTTACAATGTGCATGAAAGTGTGAAGCATATCAGTAAAAGTGTGTCTTGTCTTATTATGTTTGGTGATATTGCTAAGCAATTGAATTTGCCAAATGAGAAGCTCATTCTTGATGTTTGCACAAGATTGAATGCTACATATCACATTCTTGCAAATGCTTTGGTTTTGAAGGATGTATTTCCTAGATATCAACTAAGAGATTTGAACTACTATCACTTGCCATCAGAGGAAGATTGGAGTATATTCCAAACTGTTTGCTCATTTCTTGAAGAATTTCATTATGTTACAAATGTTATTTCAAGTTTTGAGTATCCTACTCCCAATTTGTTTCTCCTTAAAATTGATACTGTGAAGAAAGCTTTGTATAAAAATGAAGAAAGTGATGACGATTTGATAAGAAAAATGGTTTGAAAGTTTGATAAATATTGGGGTAATAATAATTTGTTGATATTAATTATAGCTATTTTAGATCCTAGGAACAAGATGTCTTTGGTTAAATAGGCTTTTCCTTTTTTCTATTTAGCAGAGGATGTTTCAAATAGGATGAGGTATGTTCAATCATTACTTTACAAGATTTATAATGAGTATGTGGAAGCTCTCAAGGCCAAGAATAACATAGAAACTGAAAGTCAACTTTCCGCTCCTACAACTTCCTCTTCATCCACTCTTGGTGTTAGTAAATCTAGAGGAAAGGTTGAATTTAATAATTTCATTAGGAATATGGGTTCCTTTCAATTGGCAAAGTTAGAATTAGATGTGTACTTGGAATAAGGCATTTACATGCACAATGAGTGCATTGACCCTCCTTCTTATATCCTAGAGTGGTGGAAAGCCAATAATTTTAAGTTTCAGGTTTTGTCAAAGATGGCTTGGATGTTCAATCCATACCAATAACCACAACACCTTCCGAGTTGGATTTTAGTGTAGCTAAAAGAGTTATTGAGATGCATCGTGCTTCATTAGCACCGGCTAGGGTTGAAGCATTAATGTGTGGTGGAGATTGGTTGAGAGCTTATTAGGGGATTCAAAGAAAAGAAAAAGTAAGTAAAAATAATTTATATTTTCTATGTTTGAAGTTAATTAAATGTAAGACCATTTGTAATGTATTTCAATTTCATTGAATAAGAAGGAAGTTCTTAAATTTCCTTTGAAATGTAGCCATCTCTGTCAAAGAAAAACTAGTAACCAATATTGGTAAGAGTAATGCATTTTGTTTTCAATTTTACATTTTCAATTTGTTAGTAACCCTGGTTTTGCCTTTTGTTTTTAGGTAATTATGCTTCTGTGAATGTGCTTGGACTAGTGAGTTTATTTAAACTGTGGGGAGTTTGCTTAGAAGGAAGGCTCAAGTGTTTTTATGCTTTGTTGTTATTTGATTATGGGAAAAATACCTGTTATTTCAATATGGACAAATGATGTTTTTGTTGTTTTTCATGACTTGTATTGGATAATATGTTGTTATTCATTTCAAGACGATGTTTGAATTTGTCATTTCATTTTTTTAGCTTCTTTATTGCATTTGATAATTTATTTTGATGTAAACATTTCATAGATATAATATTTGTGAATATGTTGGTAATTTTCTTTCAAAATGAGCTTGTAAACAAGCTTCAAGTGAGCCTCAAACAAGTTCTTATTAAACAGGTGCTCAAACAAGCATTTAAATGAACTAGAGCTCGAACGAGCCCAAAAACAAGCTTTTCCTAGTCAAGCTCAAGATGAGCACAAGTTTTGCAATTCTTTAAAACAAGGTAAGCTCAAACAATATATTACGTTCGATTCGAGCCGCAAGCCGAGTTCAAGCTCTTCCTTTTAATCACGAGCCAAGCCTAAACACACGATAGCTCAACTTGGCTCGGCTTGAATGCACCACTACATTTGGTTACTGATTATCATTTTTTGAAAAACTTAATAATACGGTATATTTAAAAATTCCACCTAATGAAATTATAACAAAAGAATTAAATCAACATTTTTTTCAAAAATTTTAATATAGTTTTAAAAAAATTTAAAAATAATACATAATTATTTTAATATGTCAACATCCACTTGGCTATTGGCACTAGATCGCTTGTATAGGGTGTTCGTTTCAAGAAAGACTCGAGATCAAACCTTAAAGCCCATGCAAAGTGAAGGCACTTGTGTGTAGAGAATTAACTCTAGACTTGGGCACATCCCGACTTCCCTTTAAATAGGGCCATTTGTAGCCTATTTATCACAAAAATTACTTTAATGTAAAATTATAAGTTAGATCATCATTTATAGGATTCATGTATATATATATTTTATTATTATTATTATTATTATTATTATTATTATTATTATTATTATTATATATATATATATATTAGAGTTGAAATTTTTAATACATTATCAAAAATCAACATTTACATTTGGAAAAAAAATTATAGAGCACGTCCTCACTCCACATGTGTTATGATTAAATTGTTAATTTTTTTAAAAACAAAAGATAGCTTAAGTAAAAGTTCTAAGGGTGTTATTTGAGAATGATTTTTTTTTATTTTGAAAATATTAAAACCCTAACAGAATTTGGGTTTTTAAGATGCAGTTGCTAATCAAAACTTTTCGCTGTCGTTCCTCCTCTTTACCTCTCGGTTGTTTCTAGCATTGAGCATTTGGATCAAATCTTCTTAACTCCATTGTTGCTTCTCTTCAAGCCCTACAACTGCTCACTCCAGTGAGAGAAACTTTGCATAATTCTTCTATAATAGTGAGCTCTAGTAGGGAAACTTTGCATCATTCTTCTCTAACCCTTATTTTTGAGCAGGTTTACAGTCATTCGATCTAGCTTCAAAGTCAATTTCTATCGGAAAATCAATGACATGATGAATTTCTAAGTTTTGGCCTTAATTTTGTGCAGAATCTTATATGATTTTTTGGTGTTTTTTCTCTTCATTGTTGTTGATCATGTAGATCAAGTGTGGATGAAGGCTTGTAATGGTTTGCTTGTAGTTGAAAAGCCTCTGGGAATGTGTTTTAATAATTTATTGAATAAAATTGTTATCATGGTTGGTTTCATCTAACATTACTATCTTTCTGGCATTTGATATATTTTTGTAAGTACAAATGCTTGAGCCATGAATTTCATAGAAAACTAATTAATTCATTGATTAATTTATGGTAGTAGGCAATGGTTTTGTGAGCCCCACCCCGTAATTAAATCCTAGCCATTGATTTTGTTTTTAGTTTCAAAACCCTAGCCGTCTTTTCACCTCCTTGGGTTTTAGGTCACCGTTTAGGGAAAAATAGAGACCTAGCCTCATCTCTTTATCTCCCTATTTGCGGATGGTGCCGACGATGAGGATGGGAGAAGGGTCTCATCGTCAGGGATTTGTTTCACTGTTATGGTTGAGGTAAGGTTCTGATTTATTTTTTTTATGCTCACTCTTATGATTGTTGTGACATGGTACTAGTTAGGGTTGGTGTTTGGTGAGGATGTTGATTTTATTTAATTCGAGGATAAAATTCAGAAATTCCTATTAGCATAGCAAAAACCCCTTTTCGATTTTAGAGGTCTTAGAGGCCAAATTTGGAGGAGAGTAGAATATAAAACTTGTAGAGTTCAACATTGGCTAAGTACTTGCAAAATTTTAGAATTTTTATGTAAGTATCTTGTAAATTATAAGTTTTAAATGCAGGTGACGTGGAAAGGACTTTTGTGCAGCCCTTGAATAATTTTTGATTATTTTCATGATTGCAATTTATGATATAGATTTAGATTTATATAAGAAAGTTGTAGAGGATGATTTTATCTTTTACTCTGCCAAATTTAGAATTTTTAGCTCTGTAATTTGTGAGATATAATCATATTTCTATATTGGTGCTCAATGGCATTTATGTAGGATGCATGAATTTTGATCAGAGAATTTGAGGATCTTAGATGTTGAATCAAGACTCATGTTTAATAAAAAAAGTTGTTCAATTTTGAGTTCATTATATGCTACTAAATTTAATCTTATTTGAAGTTATATATTGTGAGATATTTTTATTAGAAAGGGCATGTCTAAATTGTTGGTTTACATATTTATGATTTTTGAAAGTGGTACCTTAAATTCTGTAGATCTCAAATTATTGTGATATTATGTTATAGATTTAGATGTCTAGTTTTCTCAAAAGATTGAAATTTCTGATTTGGGTTAGAATTTCCAAAGCTATTCTGATTTCAATCTTAAGGTTCGTAGGAGAATTGGTTATTAGTCTCGACTTTGGTAGTTTTGTTAGTGTCTTGAATATGTTTTTGCATTCGTATGAATTTTAGAATTTGTTGTACTTGTAATTCTAATGGGTTATTCCCAAATATAGGACTTTCTAAGAAAACTCAATTAGTGAAAGAATTCAAAATCTAACCGTTAATCAGGTAAGTATCCTACATATAATTCCTTTTTATATGTACATAATTGAAATTCTAGTTTTTGAATTTCTGAAATTTTTGAGAAAATACTTATTAGTTCAATTTATATTTTGAATTACTTATTTATTTATTATTTGTAATTCGTATGTAAGTATTTAGTTTTGGAAATGAATTCGAATTATTTTTATCTGAAAACTGGATCATTAAATTTCTGTATTCTATTCTCACAAATGTTTGAACATTACATATTTTGACATAGCAACTTGTAGTGCCAACTAACTTTGCAATAACCCTATCATTGGGGGTTAAACATTGACCATATCAACATGTATATGTGAAATAGAAACTATAGTTTCCCACCGTTCTGTCGATGAAGAATAACGGCTTTTGATAATTCTGGCTCGGGTCACTGATGGTAAACTTATGACCTCTGATATTCTGGCTTGAGTCATAGAGAGTAAACATATGACCTCTGACATTTTGGTTTGGCAATAGTTATTTATGGGACATATATGCTTGACTTTTTGATCAGTTATGTTTTATTGAAAAACTTAGCTTCTGAATTAAATTATGATAAACTTGTATTTTATTATACTTGTTTGAGTTTTTAAATTTTTAAATTTTTATGATCCCGATATTTTTTAGTGGGTACTTACTGGGCTGTTAAGCTCATAATCTATTGTTAATTTTTCAGATAAGAAGTAAATAGTTGGTCTAGCAACTTGCTTGGCTAGTGAGATAGCTCGTATTCCTTTTTAATTGAGTTTTCTTTATGTTTGTGTCGGTATGTGAATTCTATTTTAGAAAAAACTTCTTTGTATTTGAACCATTTATATTCATTTGGTATTTGAAGTTATAATTTTGAGGTTATATTTTTGTTGTGAGAACAGTTCTTAGGTATGGATGTGAGTGTACTGGTGGAGCAGTTACTGAAGTATGTTTGCTTATGATAAGAGAGAGGGCATTAATTACTTAGAAATCTCTCTTAGTTTGAGCCCAGCCAATAGGTATGGGTTTAGAAATGGTCTTGACCAATAACTGGTCAGATGTATGGCATAGCCAATAGTGTAATGGGGTGTATTTTGTTTTGTCTGCTACTTTTGACTACTTAAATGGAACAAGAGCTAGTTGCTCATTGGTTGGAAATCAATCTTTGAAAAGTCTCTCCACTAAAAGAAACCAACTCCTCACTTTATCTTTCTATCACTAATAGACATTTCATCAAACAATTGTAGCTTCTGGAATTGTAAGAAAGCATTTCATTGAACACTTGTTTTTCAGGTGTTTGAGGTTTATCCTCTCATCTCGCACCAACAATCTGGTATCAAAGCGTTTCTTCTTCAATAAATGGCTGCCAATGATACTTTCGGTGACATTGTCTTAGCCATCTATTCCTGTATTCTCTAGAATGGAATATGGGAGGTGGAGTCTTCAGATGAAGACAGTGTTTAGATCCCAAGAATTGCAGGATCTTGTGGAGAAGAGGGTGCGGCATCAAAGGATGAAGCAATGGAATGAGAGAATAAAAAGTGAATGCTAAGGTGTTGTGCTTAATTCAACAAGCGGTAGACGGCCCGATCTTAGATCACATCGAGGAGTCACAGTCGGCTCATGAAGCTTTGGGAAGTCTTGAAGAAGCAATATCAAGGCACATCCAAAGTTATGTTAGTGAAGATAAAAGCATTTAGAAAAGATTTGAGATGTTGCAGATGGAAAATAATGAAGGCATTCAAGACTACTTTTGTAGGAGTATGACCATTGTCAACCATATTCGGGGGCTTGGTCATAAACTATCAGAACCAGAGGTGGTGTCTAAGGTCTTGAGGAGTTTGGCTCCGAAATTCGATTTTGTTGCATGGCAATTGAAGAGTCTAAGGAGTTATCTAAGCTCACACTTGACAAGCTCAGTGGCTCATTGCAGGATCATGAGGTTCGGGTGAATTGCGCCATTGCTAAAGTTGGTGAAAAGGCCCTTCATGTGAAGGGTGCACCTATAAACACAAACCCACAGCAAAGGAAGTTGCTCGGGGGCACCTGGGGCAATGATAGGGGCCGAGGGAGGCATTTCACTCAAGGGCGAGGACGAGGGAGAGGCGGATGTGGTAGAAGCATTGAGAATAAAAGCCAAATTCAATGTTGTTATTGCAAAACGTTTGGGCATGTAAAAGCTAACTGTTGGGTAAGGGATAAGCAACCAGAGAATGAGGAAAGTTTGGTAGTTGAAGAGAAGGAAGCAAGCAATGTCTTCATGTCATGTAGCTCTTCTGAAATAGCCTCATTAATTTTGTGGTTGGTTGATAGCGGGTGCTCGAATCAATGACGGATAACAGAAGGTTGTTTATGAGCTTAGATAAATCATAGAAAGTTAATGTGAGGCTCGAGAATAACAAGGAGATGGAAGTGCAAGGAGTTGGCACTGTACGTATTAATACCAATTCGGGAGATGTGAAGCAACTGGAAGGTGTGCAATTTATACCATGATTGGCTCACAACCTCTTGAGTGTGGGCTAATTGCTCACTAAGGGGTATTCCATTGTGTTTATCCATGATTGTTGCATTATATCTGACAATCACACTAAGCAACAGGTGATTAAAATTCAAGATCAAGGAACAATATGTTCACAGTGGATATCACAAGCATAGGAAGGTTGAACATAACCATGACAAATAATACTGGTTCTGAATTATGACATCTCCTCCTAGGACATCTGAATTACCGAAGTCTTATATACATGGCACTGAAGAAGATGGTGTCAGGATTATCAAAAGTGAACAAGGTCCACAATGTGAGCATTGTATGATGTCAAAGCAGTCAAGAGCTAGTTTCCCATTGGGGTGTCACGGAGAACTAACTCATGCCTTCAATTGGTACACATTGACTTGTCTGGACACATGAGTGAAGACTCTCTTGGCAATAACAAATATTTTTTCTTGCTTGTTCATGACTTTAGCAGGTGGTGCTGGTGTCTTTCCTCACCAACAAGTTTGAAGCTCTTCAACAATTTCAGAATTTTCATGTCTTGGTGGAAAGACAAGCTGGGAAGAAGCTCAAGGTTGTAAGAAGTGATTGACGAAGGGAATTCTCATCAACAGGTTTTTAGAATTATTGTGAGACTTGTGGGATAAAGCATGAGTAGATGGCACCATATACCCACAACAAAATGGTGAGGTGGAGCGCAAAAATTGGAATGTGGTGGAAATAGCCAGGAGTCTGTTTAAAGGTGGTGGTCTTTTATCAGATTCTGGGGAGAAGCAGTATCCACTGCAATATACTTAATCAACAGGTCTCTCACACATGTACTTCAAAACAAGACTCCATTTGAAGTGTGGCATGGTGTTATATCTTCAGTGAAACACCTTAGGGTGTTTGGATGTATAGCTTTTGCCTTTATTCCTACTCACAAGTGGCACAAGCTTGATGAGAAGTCCGAATAGTGCATGTTTGTTGGTTACTCAAATGAATCCAAAGCTTATAGATTATATAATCACATATCTTACAGGATTATTATCAGTCGAGATGTTGTCTTCCACGAGAACTCTTGGTGGAGTTTGGAGATAGTTCGAGGTGATTATTGCTTAGGAGGAGGCTGGAGGTTCCACTGAAGTGATGAGGAACTCATCAAATTATGAAAGATAATTTAATGGTGAAGTTGAAAGCACAAAACCAGGAGGGTCAGGTTTACCTGGTGAAGCATCGTGCTCTGGGGTTGCTCCAACTGATGGGTCTCCACCCATTCGAACTAGGCTGCTAACTGATGTGTATAATTCCTGCACTTTTACTTTACATGTTGCTGATTCAATTAATTTCAGTGAGGTCATGAAGAGCAAGCACTGGAAAGATGCTATGGATGCGAAGATGGAGTCAATTACTAGTAATAAAACATGAGATTTATGTGCGTTACAGGAAGGAAAAAAAGCAATGTGTCTCAAGTGAATCTACAAGAGTAAACAAAATGCTGAAGGCCAGGTTTTGAAGCACAGGGAAAAAGTTGTGGCAAAAGGATACTCACAAAAGCTGGGTATCGATTGTGATGAAGTGGTCTACCCTGTGGCTCGATTAGAGACAGTGAGATTGGTTCTTGCTCTAGCTAGCTCACTCTAGATGGAAGGTGTTCTAGTTTGATGTAAAATTGGCATTCTTAAATGGTGAGATACTTGAGGAAGTGTATGTCTCTCTGCCAGAGGGTTATGTGGTGAAAGGGGGAGAGCATCTAGTGTGCAAATTAAACAAAGCTCTCTATGGAATGAAGCAGGTGCCCAGAGCTTGGTAATCAAAGATAGCTCAACATTTCAAGGATTTAGGGTTTAACAAAGGCGAAAGTGAACACACACTCTACAGTAAGCAAGGAGAAAATGGAGAAATTCTGCTAATAAGCCTGTATGTAGATGATATTGTCTATCCCAGTTCATCACACACTTTGCTTGAAGAATTCAAAGGTGAAATGATGAGAACTTTTAATATGTATATGTCTGATTTGGGTTTAATGAGTTTCTTTCTAGAACTTGAAGTAAAGCAAAGAGCATATGGAATATTTATTTGCCAAAAGAACTACATTGAGGATTTGCTACACCAGCTAAATATGAAACAATGCAAACCTATGTTAACTCCAATGGTAGTAAATGAGAAATTCCCAGGAAAATGGTGAAGAAGTGGTTGTAGATTCAAAGTTATATAGAAGCATAATCGGGAAGCTTCTCTACATCACACATACATGTCTAGATATTGTTTTCACAATTAATTACTTATCAAGATTTATGAATCATCCACACAAGGCTTTTTTCAGTGCTGTCAAGCAAGTAGTAAGGTATTTAGTAGGATCAAAGGATCTTAGGCTGTGGTACTCCTATGGAGATGAAAGAATATTGGAATCTTTCTTTGATAGCAATTGGGGGAATCTAAGGATGATTACAAAAGAACTTCAGGATTGTTATTTCAGCTAGGAATGATTGTGATCTCATGGGTATCCAAGAAATAGGAGATAATGGTGTTATCAACTACCGAAGCAGAGTACATAACATGCATGATAGCTGCATGTCAGGTTGTTTGGCTTAGAAGGATCTAACAAGACTATGGAATAGTTTCATCGCCAACCACGCTATGGTGTGACAATATATCTACAATCGCTATGTAAAGAATCTGGCTCATCACGAGTGTACAAAGAACATTGATGAGCACTTCCATTTCATTCTAGGATTGATTGGAGATGGGGTGATCATGGTACATTATTGCTGCAATGAGGAGCAACTGCCTGATATCTTCACCAAGCCTTTGACCATAGAGAACATTATATGATCAGAAGCCAGCTTAGATTACGCATACTTCAATAAAGGGGAGGTGGTTTCAAAAGTAGTGGCTTCAAAATTTTGATGAAAAATTCTCCATTAGAACTTAGAGATGAAGGTTTCCAGATTCGGTAAGTAATAGTATCTATAATGAGGTTTCTTAACGGTTCTAGTAGTAATTGAGGGAGATCCCATGGCGGCGCTTATGACAGCCAGTGTGGCGTGCGTGGCGGTACTCGTGGAGATGCTTCCTTTCATCTTCAATGATACTAGACTACACCCCAAACACAACAGGTTTCTCTCATGACTAGGCACCCCTCTGACTCGCTAGTTCGGGAGGGTACCTCCTTTGCTGACACAGTGAAACAACCACCCAAATTCAATAAAGCTGTCATCCTTTCATCCTGTGGAGAATTCTTTTGAATAGGTAGGATCTGAACATCTTCTACCTCACTCTCGGAGAACAAGTCTGGTGATCCCAGCCTGAAGCGTTGATGGTTGCCAAATTCTGGAGAAATCTACAAATGATGATTGAGATCTAGGCATAAGACGAAGGAGTGCAGACACCTGCTTATGTGAAGACATTGTTCCAGTGCAGGACACATAGCTATCAAGTACCCTTTGATATTGCTTCCTCGCTTTGATTCTGATGCTGCAAGGAAAAAGGGTTAGATCTAAGAGAGTTTTCTCTGAAGCTAAGCCTCTCCTCCATGTTATTCAATCCTTGCTAAGACTCGGTCAACTTCCTCAGATCCTCTCTTTTTGATAATATCTTTTCCAATCTCTGAAGAGATTAGCAAATCAAAAGAAGGACCCCAAAAGATTCTTATCATCAAGATTCTATCATGAAATGCCACCGTTGATAACTATGGTAGTATCACCCCTTATGATGATTATGTCTTACTTCTAATGCCATTAAAAAAATCCCGGTGTCCTTTAATTCCTCTCTAGGGCGGTGCACGGTGTGTTCATAGTCATGGATGCCAAAATTCCGTCCGCACAAACTGGCGGAATGGAATTATCATTGGATTTTATGATCCAACATACCACTACGCTGCTGGAAACGTGATTCTATCATCGCCATTCTCCGTCCACTTGGCAATCTCATCTACATGTTATAGCAAGAGGATACCTCGTTAAAAACATCTAAGAGTGTTGGCTATGTTGGAAAAATAGATCGATTTTCTGACATGCTTAATGGTGGATGTAGGGATGAGAAGCTTTGTGGTACTACTTAAAGATAGAGGGGTACCAGTTATTTTTTTTTAAAATCGTTCAAGCCTCCGCCACTCCCTCCAGTTAGGCTTTATCCGATTATAGGGTTTCTGTTGATGCTGATCATTGCCCCAATTTACTCTTCCAATTCCTAGGGAGGATAAGGGAAAGGATCTGTTAATTGAAGATAGAATATATGAAACTTTCCTATTATTAATTACTAAAAATAATTGTTTTATTTTACAAATCACTCTCAACTCTCACACTTTCTCTCACTATGCACTACTTCTCTCTCTTGATACCTACACTCACTCTCTTAAATTGCTCCCACACAAGTTGCTTGGATGGTTACATTAACAATGGCAGACCCTTGTTTATAGGATGCTAAGTTGGTGGATTAGTGGATTCTAGAAGCATCAAGGCTTACTTGGTGGAGATTTCAAGATAATGTTGTATAAGTCGGTGATGAAGCTTCCTTGAATTGATGATGATTCAAGTGCCTTCTAGAAGCTTGCTATTATTTTTCATTACTCCCCCTCAACACCGACTTCCCTTAAATTGATGTTTTACTGAGTATCACTAGATGTGCACGTAAATCTTCAAATTTCTTTGTGCTGAGACCTTTAGTGAAGATATCAGCAAGTTGTTCTTCTGTGGGCATCAGCTTCATGTGAATTTCTCCTTGCAACACTTTTTCTCTTAGGAAGTGGTAGTGCACCTCAATATGCTTGGTCCTCGCATGAAACATTGGATTTTTTGCTAAACACACTGCTGCCATGTTATCACAATGATGTGTTGCTTGTTCAATCAGTTGATGAAGATCTCTCAGCAATTGCATCAACCACGTGTTTTCTTGTGCTGCCATAGCAGTAGCTCTATACTCGGCTTCTGTAGTGGAGAGAGAAATGGTAGGCTGCCTTTTCATGCACCATTACACTGCTCTTGGTCCTAAGTTGAAGACATAACCTATTGTTGACTGTCTCATGTCACAATCTCCAACGTAGTCGGCGTCACAATATCCAGTTACTTGGCATCCTTTACCTTTACGGTATAAAATACTGTAATCTATAGTTTCTTTCAAGTATCGCAGTATCCGCCGAACTGCTTCTAAGTGTGGTTTCTGAGGATTTTGCATGTAGCGGCTTGCTACTCCAACTGCATATGCCAAGTCAGGATGAGTAAGGGTTAGATAGATAAGGCTACCTACCAGTTATCGATACTGTAGATCTTCTAGGTCTTTCCCTTCTTTAACACGAAGCTTGCTGTTTGGCTCCATTGGTGTAGACAGTGGCTTACACTCTAGCATCCCGTATGTTTCCGATAGATTCTTTGCATACTTTTGTTGATAGAGGAACATACCTTCCTTTGTCTTCTCAACTTCGAGCCTTAGGAAATGCTTTAATTCTCCAAACTCTTTCATCTGGAACTAGACTGAAAGATTATCCTTCGTTTGCTGGATCACTTTTGTAAGATCTTCGATTAAGATGAGGTTGTCAACATATACCAGGACTATGGCCATCTTACCTCCTGTGTGTTTGACGAATAGGCTCGAATTTGATGCTGTCAACTTATAGCCACTTTGTACAAGAAACTCAACAATTTTCCCATACCATGCTCTTGGAGCTTGTTTCAAGCCATAGAATGCCTTCATGAGCTTGCATATATACTCTGGATAAGCTTTGCTCTCAAATCCTTTATGGTTGCTCCATGTAGATGTCTCGATCAAGTTCTCCATATAGGAAGGCATTTATCACATTCATCTACCAGAGCTTCCAATTTTTGCTTGTTGCTATAGCTAGTAGTACTTGTACTGTGTGAGCTTTGCTATTGGACTAAATGTCTCATCATAGTCTATTCCATATTGTTGTGAGAATCCTCCTACTATGAGTCGAGCTTTGTATCTTTCTACTGTTCCATCTGCTTGAGTTTTTACCTTATACACCTACTTGCACGAGATTGGTTTTGCTTCTTCTGGGCTTGGTACCAACTCCCACGTCTAATTTTGCTTAAAAGCTGCTATCTCTTCCTTCATTGCTTTTCTCCATTTATCACTTTTAACTGCCTCTTGATAAGATGTTGGCTCTTTAACTTCCATGATTAGTGCAACATTTGCATACTTAGGGTTAGGATATCTTACCCAAGATGATCTCCGTAAGGGTGAAGGCATTTCTTTAGGTAAATATGTAGAATCTTCTTCAGCTTCTCCATGAACTCCAGTCTTCCAAGGGCTCTTAGTCTTTGATGACCTTGAACTTGTATCTTCTTCATTTATTGTTGGTACCTCTTGAGCTTGGTCTTGTAACTCTTCTTCTAACATAGTTTCCTTGATATTTGGTTGGACTCAGTCTACTGAAGGCCACCAAGTTGAGGCTTCATCAAAGACTACATTCTTTGATGTATGGATGGACCCGGTTACTGGATCACAACACCTCCATCCTTTACGCTCATTGTCATAGACAACAAAGATGCATCGTACCGCCTTCTTGTTGAATTTAGTTCTGAGGTGGTTAGGCACAAAGGCGTAGCACACACACCAAAACACTTTGAAGTGTCCTACAGTGGGTTTAGTCTTCCACAGTTTTTGAAATGGAGAGACAAAACCCATCTTTTCTTGAGGAAGCCTGCTGATGATGTGAGTCACTGTTTTCATATATTCTGCCTAGAATCTTCCTGGAACATTCTTGGCGTGTAGCATGCTTCGATATTCTTCTGCAATATGCTGGCTCTTCCTCTCAGCTACACCATTTTACTGTGGAGTGTTGGGGCAGGTTCGTTGTGTTCAAATCTTCTGCTCCTTCAGATAAGCACCAAACTCTTAAGACATATACTCTCTTCCATTGTCAGTACAAATGCACTATACTTTCTTGTGAAGCTCACACTCCACTTTCTCTTTGAACTCTTTAAACTTGGAGAATGCTTCAGATTTTTCTTTCATAAAAAAATACCCATACGTACCTCGAGAAGTCATCGATAAAGGTCACCATGTATTTGGCACCACTAATAGATGCTTGTTTAACTGGGCTAAATACGTTAGAGTACACTAGATCTAGAGGCACCTTGGCTCTAAATTTAGATTATTGGAAGGGAAGTTAATGAGCCATACAAAATTGACACCCAGCGCATACTGTGTCAGTCCGTACTTCTATATCGGACAGGCCTTTTACCATTGACTTTTCGATCATCATCTTCAACTTGTGGTAGCTCACATGCCCTAGTCATGCGTGCCAGAGATTAGACGTCTCGTTCTTCCCAGTCTTGTCCACATTGGCTGATTCCGCAGACATCACATAGATAGACTCCAGTTTGCGGCCTTCCATTACTTTTGTACCTGACTCCTGTAGATTGCAATACACCTTAACTTCCTATGGCCCAAATACCACATAGTTTCCTTGTACTATCAATTGTGAGACTGACAAGAGGTTTTTCTCCATCCCGGGAACATGATAGACTCCCTGCAACTTGATTTGATCTGGAATGAATCGTGGAAAGATAAATGTCTTACCGATGTGGGTGATGGGCAGGTTGGAGTTATTAGCTGTCACAATCACCTACTTCCCCTTATACTTCTCAAGGCCATCTAATTTCTTGATGTTACTTGTCATGTGGTTGGAGCAGCCAGACTCGATGATCCAGTCATTCTCGTAGTTGATTCTCTCATCCCTTGATATCGCTGTCAAAGCCACTTGGAAGCTTGTAACTGCAAATGCTTCTTCAACATCCCACTCTTCTTCGCTATCGTACCTTGAATGACTTGTTCCTTGGAAGCTTCTTGAGGTTGCTGCATTTCCTTGGCCTTTCTTCTTATGCCAACAGTCTTGTGCATAATATCCTGATTTCCACAATTGTGCAGCGATCATCTTGATTGTCGCTTCCTTTGGATAGACAGTTATTGCCACTTCTTTGACTGCGAGGTCCCCCTAAAAAGTCAATCTTTTTCTTTGGCCTCTTTTGCTGGCTTGTTCTGTCTTCAGGTGTGGGTCTCTGCTTTGGGATGAGTCGACCTTTAATCCTATCGTTGAAGAGTGCCTCCTCCTTTTTCTTTAATGAAACACCATCCATTTGCTTGGCTAATGCTTCCTGATTAGTGAGCATATTCTCATTATATTCAGGTTTAAGGCCATTAATAATTATCCTCCTCATACGTTACTCACTGATCTTCTCTTCAGGGGCTAACTGAGCAATCTCGCTACATAGTGATTTTATCTTGGTGAAGTACTAACTGATTGTCATACTTCCTTATGAGATTGTCAACAGCTCAATTTCAAGAAGTTGGAGTCGGGCATCATTCTTCTTAGAAAATAGTGTCACGAGAGTGTCCCATGCAACTTTTGGTGTAGAAGCATCTCTAATATACTCTAACAGCTCATCTTAAACAACTGTTCTAAGAACAAACATTGCCTTACCTGCCTTGATGTGCCACTTCCGTAGGGCTTCATCATTTGATCTTTCCATAGCCAGAGCCTTCTTCTCCTTGGATTTAGTGTCACTAACAGCATCTGATGGCGTTACTTCTTCAAGAGTGACATCTGGTGGAGTCGTCTTGAACCCACCTACAACCTCCCATAGATCTTATCCTTGTACATAGGACTCTATGTAGACCTTCCAATTTATGTAATTATGATTTTTTAACTTTTTTAAACCACCAGTCATACCTGCAAATTCTATGGCTATATCTGGATCGCCTAACATCTAACAAGCTTCCTTGGCAGAATACCGGTACTCCACTTACTCTAACTAGCAAACTTCTTTTAGCACTGGTGAACTCCTGATACTATGCTCAAACACTTGTCGATGATTTGACAGAACCAATCAACCCGACAACCTAGCTCTGATACCAAAAATATTAAGTGGAGAGAGAATATATGAAACTTTTCTATTACTAATTACTCAAAATAATTGTTTTATTTAACAAATCACTCTTACACTCTCACACTTGCTTTCACTATGCACCACTTCTCTCTTTTGATGCCTACACTCACTCTCTTAACTTTCTCTCACTCAAGTTGCTTGGATGATTACATTAGCAATGGGAGACCCTTATTTACAGGATGTTAAGTCGGTGGATTAGTGGACTCTAGAAGCATCAAGGCATAGTTGATGGAGACTTCAAGATAATGTTGTATAGGTCGGTAATGAAAGCTTCCATGAATTGATGATGATTCAAGTGTCTTCTAGAAGCTTGCTATTATCCTTCAGGATCTGATTTATTGTTCTTCATCGAAAGTGGTTTCTAGCAAGACCGTTAAGCCTTGCTCTGGTCAAGGTCCATCGATGGAAATCAGTGCATGCCCTCCTACCCTCCTGATGAGAATGAGGATAATGCACTCGTCGCTCACTATACCAAGCCTGAGCTCCGATGATCGGCTAAAGAGGAAGGCACCCATGATCCCTATTGCAAGTGACAAGGGGGAAGATCAACAATATTTGAATAAAGGACACATGATTAAACTCTCTTATAGTGATCGTTGCTCGGTCTTGAGATTGGGTTCCTTGAACTTCCGTTGTCCCTAGGAATGGAAGCGGGCCGGGTCGGGCGGGGAATGGGATCCCCGTCCCCATCCCCGCTCTCCACGGGCCGGGATTGCCCGGTTTAAAATTCTCCGTGGGAAAAAAATTCCTCTCCCACCCCCCGCGCTCACTTTCCCGTGCTAAAGATGCTATATACAATTGAAAATAAAAAATATAATGTATAATGAAAAAAAAATAAAAATTCTCAACCAAAGTTTTTTTTATTACAACATACACATCATATATAAAATAAAAATTCACACAAAATATTTCTCCTAACAAGTCATAATATAATGTATGATGAAATAATAACATTAAGGTACAAATTAAGTAATACAAATAACATAAAGTTTGAATTTTAATGTTGTAAATATATTATATAATAATTTTATTAAAATAATTTAAGATTTTATTAAATAAATATGTTTTAATGAAATATATAAATATAAATAGTTAATAAGTTGTATGAAATAATCGTGAGTCCAATTTTATAATATATAGATAAATTGATGAGTAAGAGTTTAAATGTTTAATGGATTGAAAAAATAATATATAACGTTATTTTAAATTTATTGTTACAATTATATTTAAATTTTAAAATCGGTTATTTTAAATTAAGTTTCTATTAAATATGAAAGTTATATTTACTAAAACTTATTAATAACTAAAAAATATTAACAAATAAATATTTATTGATTATATATATAATATTATATTAATGTTGAAATAATTTTTAATAAATACATTAAAAATATATAATATATTTTTTTTTATTGGGGAATCCCCACGGGCACGGGACCCGTGCCGCGTGGGGATTCCCGTGGGGTAGGGAGAGCATTCCCCGCCCCCGCCCCACCCCACTAGACGGGGAGGAATTTTTCCCCACTCTCTGCCCCGCGGGGGGATGTTTCGAGGAATCCCCGCGGGGAACGGGGATTTCCCGCTCCACTTTCATCCCTGGTTGTCCCCTTGCCTAGCACTAAGGCCATTGATTGGACTCGGGATTTGATCTCATGAGATAATGATGTCTCCCTTGCCGCCCCCACACACACACACACACACACGAGATCAGCTATCATTGGAGGTTTTTTCATCCTCGCCTCGAGATGACATCTAATCCGATGATTCATTCTCTTCCCTGCCTCGAGGTAGACCTCCTTCTGATAATTTTAGTGCACTCTCATCTCGAGATAAAGCTCCACTTGATGATGGAATTCTGATTTCTGCACAAATCCCCTTGCTGCCTTGTATTAAGGCTATGGTTGATGATGAAATTCTAGACTCATCTCAGCAGTCCGCTTTGCCTCGTGATAAGGCTGAAACTGATGATGAAATTCCAAACTCATCTCAGTAGTGTGTTTTGCCTCTAGATAAGGCTACTTTGCCTCATGATAATGCTGCAGCTGATGATGAATTTCTAGACTCAACTCAGAAGCTTCTTTTGCCTCGGGATAATTCAGCTTTGTCTCGTGATAAGGCTGCGGCCAATGATGAAATTCCAGACTCTATCTTACCAGTTTCTTTTGCCTCTTTATAAGGCTACGGTTGATGATGTAAATATATACATGTCAGCATTCTTCTTACCTCAATATAAGATTTCTTCAGATGATGCTGGTTTACACCCCATCAGTCCGATCACTTTACCCAGTCATCCAAGAATACTTCCCCCTACTACTAAGATCCCTGAAGGCTATAAATGGGTATTTATTCATTGGGGTTGGATTCTTATACCGAATGCCATCTCAGAGAAATTTGTGACCCCAAATCAGACCCCTCCAACAATGTTTTTAAATCCGGACCGGGAAGTGAACCGGCCTCAGATTTGGGTCATGCGTTGATCGGTCCCACCGGATGACCCATTCCGGTCGGACCGGATGACATCATAAATATATATTTAAAATAATATAAAATTATAAATATTTTATAAAAATTAAATAATATGTTTTAAAAGATAAAATCATAACAACAAAGCTAATTTGAGATCAAACAAAAAATATATATAATCCTAAATAGTTTTGAAATTTTCAAAAGAAAAAATATCCAAAATTGCACAAAACTTAACAACTATAGCCACAACATCGATATATATATATATATATATATATATGAAAGTCTACAAAATCAACAACATAGCAAATAATTAACAAGTTAACCACAACATCCATACATAAATATGAAAGTCTACAAAATATATAGCATAGCAAAAACTTAACAAGTTAACCACAACATCCATACATAAATATGAAAGTCTACAAAATCAATAGCATAGCAAAAACTTAACAAGTTAACCACAATATGAAAGTCTACCAAATCAACAACATAGCAAAAACATTTTCATCTAATTTCTTATAGGAGATGTAATCATGTAAGCCAATTTTCTTCATCCAACTCATTGATAGCCATTCCTTGGACACCATTCATTGCATTATCATCATCCTCAATGCCCACCATATCATCTTCATTACCACCTAAAAAAATCATAAGAATATTAAATATCAACAACATTAACTATTGTGAAAATAATAGTTCAAAAACTTAATAAGATTAACCTTTAGACAAGTTAGTTGATTCTTCATCCACTCTTGGTTGCTCTTCTAACATAGATTCCAATTCATCATAATCAAGTTCTCCTTCCAGTTCTTCTTCCACCACCCAAAATTCTGTTTTTTCAATACACTCATAATCAATTGGAACATAAGAACTATCTTTTGAAGCCAACCTAGGAAAAAAAATTAAATCAATGTCATATGAATTTTGTGAGAGTTAAAAAACACAAATATTTGTACCTATGTTGCAAACGTAGGTTATAATGAACATATACTAAATCATTGAGTCGTTGGTTCTCCAATCTATTTTTTTTTAGTATGTATATGTTCAAATACACTCCAATTACGTTCGCACCCAGAAGAAGAAACAGTTTGACTAAGAATCCTAATTGCCAACTTTTGCAAATTAGGAACATCACAATCAAAGAATTTCCACCATTCATCTATAAAAATATATAGCAAAATTATGTTAATATATTGAACAATCATAAAAACTTCAAAATCAATTATATGTTATATAAGTTAAAATAAAGCAATTTCAATCTTACCAGGAGTAGTAGTCTTGCTAGTGCTTAAAGCAAGTGGGCCAAGCAAAAGTCTTTTGTCTTTCCCTAAATACTTTCATCTCTTCCATGAGTTCACTTGGTTTAAACATTGTTTGTTGCTCAATTACATCAAGTATGACTCATTAAACCTCCAATTTTTGGCACAAGTTATGCTCATCAAATTGAAATGCCAGATTCAACCAATATGCCAAAACATGAATTCCCGTACGTAAAGTCCTATTCCACCGATCTTTGATAATGGAAGTGTAAGGCTTGTACAAATGTTTCTTCCTTTTGAACAATTCTTTAATGCTTTTCCGAGCCCTATATATTCCATCATACACGTATCCCATTGCCGGCTTTTCATCAAAATCACAAATTCATAACAAATGAATCAATGGCCCCAATATCTTCACCACTATCAAGCAATTTCTCCAAAAATTTTCATCCAAAATAATTTGCTTTAATTCTCTCCCGTTTTCCATAGTAAGAAGTTTTTTGAAGTTTGAAGAAACAACCAAAGCTTGTAAGTAACTTTTATGGTCATGCAAACTCTGCAATGCAATAAAAGTAGTAGCAAAATGAGTAGCTCCTGGATGAATAATTTATGTCCAATTTGGATGGTTTCTCAACCAATTCAAAACCCATTTATGATTATAGATGAAAACTGTTATCTTTGAAGCAAGAATAGTCGAACTATGAACAGTAGGCATTTCAGAAATATCTTTCATAATCAAATTTATAGAATGAGCGGCACATGGAGACCAGTAAATATTAACATACTTCTTTGTAATTTTCCTTCCAGCAGCCTTGTAATTTGCTCCATTGTCTGTCACCATATGAACTACATTTTTAGGACCAACCATTTCAATGATTTCAAAAAGAGATTGCACAATGTCTCTACATTTGTAATAAATCCTGAAGCATCAACTGACTTAATAAATGATATGCCTTTAGGAGAATATACTAGAAAATTGATCAAAGATCTTTGTCTTGAATCTGTCCATCCATCACCCATGATTGTGCATCCTGTTTCAGCCCAATTTTTTTTGAAAACTATCAATAGTCAACTTTACTTTTTGCTATGCAATCTCTTAACAAGTTAACTCTTAATGCATGATAACTAGGACAAGTATAGCCATGACCCATACTTTCTATCTTGCTAATTGCAACTTGGAAAAAAGGAGAGTTAACAGCATTTAGAAGAATGCATGCTTGATAAAACCACATCACAATTGACATATCAGTATCGTGCCATTTCTCCTTACTTTGCAAAGAAGCCTTTATACTTGGTTGGGTAGGATCGGCAATTCCATGTGTAAAATATGATTCAATGCCGTAAGAAGATTTTCTTTTTTCCTTTGGAATTTGCACCCACACAAGTACTACTTTTACCTACTTGACAAGAAGTGTCTCCAATACCATCACCTTCAAGTTCATCAAAACATCCTTTCTTCTCTTTGGCCTTTTGAACATTTTCTTTCAATGACCTTTGCATCAAAAACCGAACATCTGAAGGTACTCGCTTGCATGAATCAACATTGCCTTTTGATCCAGCAAGATGTTGTTTCATTCTTTTAATCACTCCTCATGTATTTTGTTTATGACAAAAATTGCAAACCAACATTCTTTTTCCTTGAGAATTTTGCGCCTCGCTTATGTATCTCCATGCAATGTCTTTTTTTTGTCGAATATTTACACTAGTAGATTGCACTTCATTCGACGGTGTTGATCCCAATTCATTAGTATCCATTTTGTCCCAATCTACATAAGATTTAAAAAAGATGTTAATTACAACCACCAAAAGCACACATGAGAGTCATATGCCACATAACAAATGGATTATTTATAATCTTAAAGGCATATAAGTAGCATATGGCTATTATATTATGCTTTTTGATTGATTTGATACAATATGGGCATTTCCAAATGAATGAAACTACTCAACATTGACATTAGCTATTAGATAGATGTAATTTTAAAAAAAATAATAGTAACACAAACACATGCTCTGTAAACTAAAAGAGTCCATAAAAGCAGCACAACTAATATATATATATATACACACACAACTTCATTAATGCCAAATTCTTTAACCAAATAAAGTAAAAAAAAAAACCATCCAACAGGCCAACAATAAACACAAGAAGAAGCAAAGACAAGGTCTATGAGCAAGACTAGAGAAGAAAGTCATGGTAGTGGTTATTAACTTATTATTCAGAGCACCATACATGATTTTCTTGTAAAATATTTTTCCATATAAATCATACATGATTTTCTTGGAAGGCTTCCAAAAGATTATTGAGGTTCTCAATAATTCAATTCCAATCACTCTGAGTATGATTATGAAAAGAACCTCCAGATCCTTACAGCAAAGCTGCCTTGGCTGTCTTTGGTGCCTTTTTCAAAGATAAACAATGATTAGCAGCAGAGATAAACTCTAACCATGCATGCAAAGTGCGTATAGCAAATATCAATAGCTACTACCAACAGGCAAAATAGAAATCATTGAAAAAATTGAGCAGGAAATTTATCCAACCATTAAGTCAAATTTCAGAGAGGTAACACAATCAACTGCCCAAAATATAATCAAGCTTTTATATTATTAATGATACTAAAACAGATATTTCCGCACCCAAAAACTATGAATGTATCAACAACCAAACAATTATGGAATAAACAAAAAACAATGTAAAAAGAAAATAAAACATGCATCAAACCTGGATACAGATGGAAAGCAAAGAAGTAAAATCTTTCTTCACATTGCCACGAATAATATTGTAAATCTTCTCTTCACAAACTGCAAGCTGCAGCTTAAAAAAATAAAAAGCAAAGCAGGGTACTTGGCCTCAACTTTTCGAACGAAATCCAGTCCATCTACTTCAATGTTTGCAGCATAGAAGATAGGGAAGAACTGAGTCCCTGTAAAATAAAATGTCATATGAAAAATAAAAATCATTAACCATTCTTACTTGAAATTCTCAAACACTAATAAATCTGTTGAATTAATGCACTAATATAAAATCATCACAGGATTAATACATAATACACAAAATATCAAAAACTTGAAAAAAAAAACCATAATACCATCTGGATCTTGGCAATTGGAATAAGAGTGGAAAACCTGATTATGATTTATGAGTATGGAAAGAGCTCCTCCGCCTATGAGAATTAAGGAAAGATTGGAAATGAGAAGAGATGAAAGGGTTGTGAATGGGTCAAAAGAACATGGTTGACTTGGAATTGGAAGCTTGCAACGGTAGCCTTGCACAAAGATGTTTTCCTCTCATCTCAGGGGGATCAAATGGTTGAATGTGGCAGCGAGCAGTTGGGACTTGGGAGTTGGGAATCACCAAGTTAGAACAGTGCTAGAAACACCAGGGTTTGGGAGCAAACCTCGTAGGGGAATCGGGGATTAGGGGATCGGATGGCTAAGGCCCAAGGGAGGAGTATGCGACAGAGAGAAATTGAAATTCCAAAAGAGATCATCAAACTTAAACCTAAATAAAAACACTGGGTTTTTTTTGGTTCTGGTTCAACCGGTCGATTCGCCGGTTTTATCCGGGTTTGACCGGTTTCAAATTTGCTCAAATATCAGCATTAACCAGGACTGGACTGCGGTCCGGTTCCCGGTTTTTTTGATCGGAGCGGCCGGTCTAGTCCGGTTTTAAAAACATTGCCCTCCAAACTCTTCCCCTACAGAACTCTTTCCTATAGAACCCTCAGATGAGGAGTTACTGGACTAGGAAGATGAGGACAACCAGGAGTACATGTTGGAGGATTTTGTAGATGATGACAAACTTCTAGAAGCATCTGATTTCCCTCCTGATGCTCTAGAGGAGCTTTAAGTAGCCGACAAAGATGCTATCCACTTTGAAGAATCTCTTATTGTCCTAGTTGAGATTGAATCAAGATTAGAAAAGAAAGATGCTAGTGAGACCCAGGTAGATCTACAATTGGGATGACATCCTCAAGTCAGAAAAAGTGGCAGAGCTAAGAAGCCTTCCATCCGCTAGAATGAAGATGCAGGCTTTCTCCAACATCTGCCAAGAAAAGAGTTCTAGAAGATCTGAGAGAAGGTACTTTCTCCTCAAACCTTATCATTCTCAATTCCTAGTTTGATTCTCAATTTTTAATTTACACTATGTCCTATGGTGTTAAATTCGTAGGTTCCCCTAACCATAAAACTAAATGCATTGAGTTTATGAGCAAAACTAGAATATGAAAGAGCTTCCCGATCTCTTTCCTCAATGGATACCTCCTCACAGTCCACTTTCATCAATCTCTTAGAAGATCAATTGGTAGTCGACATCTAGGCTCTTTCGAATTCATCCCTTCTTCCACTTTGGATGGAGGTATTATTTTGGCTTGGGAAAGCACTCAAGGGAGTGGATCCCTTTTACATGTAGGATCCTTTCTCCTTCTCAGTGGTTTTCACCAATAGAATAGACAACACTATCTGGTCTTGTTCCATAGTTTATGGACCGGTTGCTCGGGCACTCAAAAAAGATTTTTTGACCGAGTTTCATTTGGTCAAAGATTTGTGCTCCTTACTTGGGTCATTTGTGGGGATTTCTGTTAGGAATTTGTAGGGTTGTTTAACCTAAATTCCACTTAGCAAGAATGATAAAATAAAATAAAATAAAAGAGTAGAGTAAAGAAGAAATAAGACACCAGAATTTATTTGCGGGGATTTTGTCACGTTATATTCTTTTTGTGACGAAAAACCAATATGTCAAAATTAAATTTGTCACTAATTATCAATTTTGTTGTAATGGGCCTACATTTATGTTTAACATTGTCATCTCTGGGACCTACTTTCAAGAACCATTTTCAGCTGGAACCTATGGCTGGAAATAAATAACAATATCTTTAATATGTTTGTTCTTAACTCACACACAGTTATCTCCAAAATTATTCATATGCTTCTTGGTTAGATCTCTACAAATTACATATCAGGATATATATCTGAATCCCAGAAGATTCCATTCGAAACCTTGGGCGCTCACTTGATTTTTTGAGTGCTAGACCGGATAACCCGACAAGCACTATGACTCAGCATCCATCCCAGAAGTGATCCACTTCCGCTTTCATCTCGAGAAGGTCTCGAATACCTAGTGGTGGACATCGCCTTCTCGGTTGTTTTCTTCCTTATGTTTTCCTTTGTTTTGTGTGTGGTGAGGTGAACTTCACCCCTGGTGATTTCATCAACCTCTTGTTTTTGGTTGCTTTCTTTCTTGTCTTTTCTAACTTTCCTGTGTGGTTTGTTCTTGACTTTTCTTTAATAAAGCAGTGGTTTATATATTTTATTAAAAAAACAAAATAATTTTGATGATATGTGAAAAGGTTCATAGGTAGCACCATTGGTCCTACTGCGAATGATAAGTGTGGGACGTTCAAGTGTTTTGAGTTCAAGTTTCATTAGATGCAACAGTGATAATAGGTCTCTAATATTGGTTTGGGTACGTTTACAATTCGAACCCTGCATCACTAGATGAGGGTATCCAGGTTAGATGATCAATTATCGGCGTGTGCATGCCCCTTTGATTAATGATACTTGTCTTATTTCTCAAAAAGATGAAGTTATATATTTGATGCAAATCATTCATGGCTATTGTTTGTGTTCAAGACTTTTGTGTAACGCATTAATGTAACAAGCGGAACGTTTTTAGATTTATGGTATTAAAGTTGACTTTCACATAAGGCATGGCATATTAACAGTTTGCTATAAAGTGATATGCAAAGATAAATGAATAAAAAATGGGGGAAAAAAAGATTGACAAGGTTCATTATCATCATCGGATTCCTCTCATCCACTGAGTAAAATACTAGTTCTCTTTCTTAAAATATTAGCTAATAAGATAGAGTGTAGAATTTCTCCAAAAAAAAAAAAGGGAAAAAAATATGATGAAGTTATTTGATGCAAATCATTCATGGCTATTGTTTGTGTTCAGACTTTTCTGTAATGCATTAATGTAATAAGCGGAACGTTTTAAGATTTACAGTCTTAAAGTTGACTTTCCCATAAGACATGACATATTAACAGTTTGCTATAAAGTGATATGCAAAGATAAATGAATAAAAAAAAAGGGAAAAAAGAAAGG
This sequence comes from Dioscorea cayenensis subsp. rotundata, assembly GCF_009730915.1. Lineage (NCBI taxonomy): Eukaryota > Viridiplantae > Streptophyta > Magnoliopsida > Dioscoreales > Dioscoreaceae > Dioscorea > Dioscorea cayenensis. The sequence continues at coordinate 10,324,504 of NC_052479.1, forward strand.
AGATTGACAAGGTTCGTCATCATCATCATCCTCTCATCCATTGAGTACGTAAAATACCAGTTATCTTTCGTAAGATATTAGCAAATAAGCTACAGTGTAGAATTTCTAAATTTTAAAAGGAAAAAAAGGTTTAGAGTGTACAAGTTCTAATTACCTTCAAAAATTACATTCCCATCACTAGTATAAGAAATTATGCTAAGGTCACTTAGATCAATATAAGGCTAAAATCTTCTTTAGAATATCTCACCCAAATAGAAACGTCTAATGCATTGGAGATAGGAAAATGGTTACATGGATAATTAGTGTGACACTCTGAATTTGAGGAATATACAACCCAGTTGAAGCTTCCTACAATTTAAAATAATAGCATTGTCTACTGTTAGATCCTTCGTTAGTACAATTTAATTGTCAGTACATTCTGATTTTGGTGTTCCTCATGCTTTGCATGTCAAGGAGCATCCGTGATTTTGTATTCTCATCGTCTCCTTTAAATAAACTACCATAGCTGCATCTAGGAACCCTGAGCTCAATGAAATCATGGATATCAAGAAACGATCCTCTTTCCACTTAACTTCAAAAATCATCTTCATTTTGCTCTTTATTGCTCATTGCAAAACATTTCCCAATATTGTTGATGAAAAGCAAGTTCACACATACATTGTTCATGTACAGCCGCACAAGGAAAATGAGTTCCTCGGGGATGAAGAGCGAGAGGCTTGGCACAAATCATTCTTGCCAAACACCACCCTCGACTCTGGTGAGCAACGACTAGTCTATTCCTACCGAGAAGTCATTAGTGGCTTCGCTGCACGACTAACAAGAAAAGAAGTGGAAGACATGAAATCAATGGAGGGGGTAATGCATGCACAACAAGACCAAGAACTCTCACCTAGGACTACATACACACCCTCTTTCATAGGCTTAAGCCAATGGCATGGCCTTTGGGTTGATTCTTTCATGGGACAAGGAATGATCATTGGAGTAATTGACAGTGGCATCACTCCAGGCCACTCTTCCTTCAAGGATAGCACCGTTGACAAACCAATGCCACCACCACCAAAGAAATGGAAGGGGAAATGTCAATTCCGAAAACAAGGTTATTGCAACAACAAGCTCATTGGCGCAATATCATTCCAAAATGGGCGAAGTCCAGCACCAAGGGATCAAAAGACAAATGGGCACGGCACACATTGTGCAGGCATTGCTGCAGGAAGCATGGTCCCTGATGCGGATGTTCGGGGTCTTGCCAAAGGCACTGCATCTGGTGTTGCGCCCAGAGCTCACTTAGCAATTTATCAGTCATGTACAACGACAAGTTGTTCGAGTACTGACGTATTGAAGGCTATGGATCAAGCGATTGATGATGGAGTAGATGTGTTATCTATTTCTCTAGGACCATCTCTAGGTCAACGTCAGGACCCTTACTATGTTGATAGCATGGCCATTGGTGCATTCTCGGCCATTCGCAAAGGTTTGGTTGTTTCCTTACCAGCAGGCAATTCAGGCCCAGAATTTAGTTCGATCGAGAATGATGAGCCATGGGCAATGACAGTGGGAGCTAGCAGCCATGATCGAAGAGCAAAAGCAACTGTAAAGCTTGGAGATGGCACTGAGATAGTTGGAGAAACGGGATACCAAGATAACAACTTCAATGCCACATTACCTCTTGTTTTCCCTAGTGTCCTGGGACAGAATGGCACTGAAGGTTGCAAAAAGGACTCGTTTGATAATGTTGATGTCAAAGGAAAGATAGTCATATGCTACATTTACGGAGGAACTTACATTGACATGGGTGTAAATGTGAAGAATGCAGGAGGAGCGGCAATGATCATAACAGATACATTCAGAGAAGGATCTACCACATTTTCTGATGTTCATGTTCTTCCGACAGCACATGTAGATGATCCCGGATTGAAGAAGATTATACGTTACTTGAGATCTGATCCTAATCCAAATGCTACCATAACTTTTGGTGGCACTACCTTTGGAGCACGTCCATCTCCAACCATTGCTTACTTCTCATCTAGAGGGCCAAGCTTGCTTAATGGAGGTATTTTGAAACCAGATATTGTTGGACCTGGGGTGAATGTTCTCTCAGCATGGCCTAAGAAGCCAGGTCCAGGATCTAAAGCACCTCCTGGGTCATACTTCAACTTTCAAAGCGGGACATCAATGGCAACTCCTCATCTCGCTGGAGTCGCCGCATTACTCAAAAGCACACATAAGAATTGGTCGCCTGCAGCAATCAAGTCAGCAATCATGACAACGGCAGATAGACTAGACCGTGACCTCAAACCAATCACTGATGACTACAATGGAACTAGGGATGTTGCTAATTTGATTGCTTTGGGTGCAGGGCAAGTGAACCCGCAAGCAGCTAATGACCCTGGTCTTGTTTATGACATAAAACCGTTCAATTATATCCAATACCTCTGTGGCATTGGCTATAGCGATGCTAATGTTTCAACCGTAGCTGGTCGTCAAATCCAATGCGCCAACCTTGTCAAAATCAATGCGGAAGATTTGAACTATCCTTCGATATCAGTTACATTGGATCCAAAAGCAAAAAAGAGTATCACAAGGCAGTTGACAAATGTGGTCGATGGAGGTACTGAAGTTTATCATGCAGTTGTTGAAGATCCAAAAGGAATTAATGTTGATGTTTCTCCTAATACACTTCGGTTCTCAAGACTTGATCAGAAAAGGAAGTTCACTATTGAATTTGAGGTCACTGGCATGCCACTAAGCCAAGGTGAGACAACACAGGGACAGTTGCTGTGGATTTCCCCAAAACATGAAGTTAGGAGTCCAATTTTGGTCACCTTTTCCTGAGATTTTTTTTTAAACTATGTTTGGAAATTAATTTTTTTAATTTATACATAGGGATTAATCCTCTTTGATGATTGAAATGTTATGTATGAACCTTTTCTAGTAATGAATAAATGCAATGCCTTCTTTTAACTAATATTGATCATGGCTTTTTGTAGGATATTAATCCATTGCCACGGTTAGTTAATGTGCAGAACAACACACCTTATGCTATTTCAGATAGGACTCAATATTGGAAGCTTAATATTGACCAAGAATGCAATTCAGTAAAAAAACTAACCATAATACTTTCACCTGAATTCAAACACCTCTTTTGCTTCACATCAATGCTTGATTCTGAAGTTGTGAATAACACAACAGATTATTAAGTCCAGCCCATTTGGTGGGCTGAATGAAGTAAATGGACTCCAAGCCCATGATTAAAAAAAATAAAAAACTATATCAACTTGTGGAATGGCAAAAGGGTAGAGAGAAAATACAAGAGAAAAATGGGGAATCAAGAAGAAAGAGAAGAAAGAGGGGGTGTTGCGCTAAGGCAAGAGATTGATCAATAACTCGGTCTAGAATTTCATACAAAACCATTGGAGTGATCCTTGCAAGTAGTTCTCCTAGGCCTTAGGGTTTGTTCCCTCATTCTATCTTCTTCTTGATATTTGTTGTATGAAACTCTCTTGTTGATGCATTGTTGGCAATCCTCTAGTTATATCTAGTGAGGACTCTTGTCATCCCATAGTTGATATAGTAAAACATATTTCAAGTAGCTGTAAGGAGCCTTGTGGTTTTCCCCCTCAATTTGAAGGGGTTTCCACGTAAAAACCTTGGTGTATGCTTGTTGTATTGTTGTTCATCTCATTCTAACACATATTAAGGGGTTTGGTAGTGTCTTGAGTTTGTTTTGAAAGTTTGAAGGGGTGTATTAGACCTATGAAGGTCATACAAGCCTCATAGAGCCTCCATAAGTTTGGCAGAAGGCTATGCGGGTAGTGTGCGGCTGCACAGAGACCGTACAAACTTGGCAAGGAGATCCTGCTGGCAGTTTGCACCCGCATGCAAACCACAAGTGCTATAGTACAATAACTTTGCTACAATATTATTGGTTGGCATAAGGCTGTACAAATAGCGTGCTCCCATAGAAAACCCTCAATGGGTTGGCTGAGAGATCTTGCGGGCAATGTGTGCCCGCAAAAGGATAATAGTATTACTATAATGACTTATGCTGAATTTTACACTGTTGCATTGATGGGAACCCCCAACACAAATAGAATAAAACAAAAATTGAGACAGAGAGTGACAAGATCCTTACTTGATTGAGATGCAGCCTTTATAAGACAGGAAAATACATTTCCTTCTTTCTTTCACCTTCCAATGCTCTGGTATTTGTCTGCAATAATGGACAACAAGAGATCTAGAGGAGAACAAAGACCAATTCACTATAGAAATTTTCCGCAGAAACTTAACAAAGCAACATCAATATCAATAGCTTAATTTCATTCAAAATATCTTCAAATACATATGGTGTAAGGGATGAAATTAGTCAAAGACTTTCTCACAGCTTCATATTCTTAGCATCATCTTCATTTTTTGGGGATCTACTTTCTTTAGATAAGACCACACATACATACACAAAGCTCTAGAGGAGAAAAACAATAATATATATAACATAGACTAGTCCACTTTGACTAGTCAAACAGATATGATAGCACATTACTCTTATGGATTGTTTGGTAGTCTGTAAGTGAAATCACATATACATGAAATCATAGTGTAAATGAAAATACTATATTTTAACTTACATCATTGTTGTTTATTTTGTTGTACCTCGAAATGCTGGATTACTTTTTATTTGTTTGGTTTCATCTATGTTTAAAGGTACAATCACTATGTAAATGAGATTGTGAGATTACCTCCCTTATATATTATCTATTATTATTAATTATTTAATATTTTTCATAAAAATTAATTTAAGTAAAAAATAAATTAATTTAATATTACTTGAAAAAATTTATAATTAAATTTTAAAAATACTAACTCTATCAATTATTTATATAATATTTTCAAATATAAAAATATTTTTGTCACAAAAATATTTAATCATATAAATATGAAATTATTAAAATATGATATTTATTTAATTTTATTACTTAAAATACTTTTATAAATGATTTTAAAATAAAATATTTTCAATTAAAAAATATTTTGTCATGAAAATATTTAATCATATAAATATTAAATTATAAAAATATTTAATATTTTTAAATCTTATTACTTAAAAATATTTTTATAATTAAATTTAAAGACAATTTATTTTATTAAATGTTTTTATAATTAAATATGGGATGAATATGATGGTGAATGGATTCTACTACCTATTTTACATCAAACAAACCACCACTTAATTACATATAAAATCGTTTACATTATACCTACTTACAGCTAACCAAATAGGTCTTAGTGTAACCATGTATGCATGGTACTGTAGCTGATATTACGTACATTCAGCTCTAGTAGAGTCCCTAAGTCAAGAGTTTAAGTTTAATGTTTTTGTACTATGTTTTGGGTATGTGTGCTATGTTATGAAGGCTGAGTGTTGTTCTGCTTCCTCTTAAGTATCAATTAATATAGTAAAGGAGTGTGCTGCTGAGTCTCAATTGTTTGATCACATCCTTACCTGTTTATGAGTGTATATGCCTAACTCTTGTTCTTCATTAATAATATCCAATACTAATTTGTACACCGATGCTAATGTTTCATTCATAGTTGACCACCAAATTCAATGAGCTGACCAAATTAAGATCAATGCTGAAGACTTGAACTACCCTTCCTAATCAATTACATTGGATCCCAAAATGAAGAAGAGTACCACAATGCAATTAACAAATGTGGTTGATGTAGATGTTTGTTGGCCTTGAGCTCCCTTCCTATGTGGAGAAAGCCTAAATCTTTTGTGAGGCCCATGTTAAGATAACCCATTAGGGTTTTAATAACATTTTTCAACAATTTCTTTAAATATAGATCACGGTTTTTGCAGCTTCTTTGAGAAAACAAAGAAAGGGAGAGTTTGTGAGATATTCTAATCTATAGCCAATTTCATCAACTTAGCATTCGGATAATCATTTGTAGTTTGATCGATCTGAATTTTGGTAGGCATGTTTATATATCAATGTTCTTCACTTGGAATGGTAGAGATCTGATTTTGACCCTTAGTTTTCTTATTAGAGCTCTTTGAAAAGAATTTGTTTTGGGTTGTATTTCTACTCCTAGTGAGTTTGATCTAACTTCATGATTAGCAATGCATCTATAGTCTAATTTGATTGATTCTTTTGTCAATTTTAGAAGACATTTAGAGGTTTATTCTGAACGGTGGAGATCGTTGTCTGAGGTAAGAAAGGTTGTTTTTTTATTGCAATAAATGCTACCCTTATTTATCTCTCCATAGTCTTATGTTTCTCTTTTATGATGGTTGATCATGTTTTGGCATGATGTGCTAGTGACATATTTGATTGCTATAAACATTGTTGATTTATAGTGGAGCCTTGCATTTAGACTGGAGAGAGGTCCTGTGGTTTTTATCCTTCTTTTTTTGAATGAGTTTTCATGTTAAAAATTGTTGTGAGGTCTGTGTGATGTTTTGTGATCTCTATTGTTTCTTTTAGACAAACAATTATTGCTCCTCTTATTCATTCAAGCAAGAAAGGATTTGATCTCCTCTATTTCCCTTTCCCAACAAGTGGTATCAGAGCAGGCTTGAGTTGTGATGTTTTTTTTACTTAATTGAATGATGGAAGCAAATTTGAATAGAATGGTTTGTTTAGATGGCCCAATTTATCACAAGTGGAAAGGAAAGATGAAAGATCTTTTTGTGAAGAAACTGAACTTGCCTATGTTTGTTGCTCATAAACCTGACTCTAAAAGTGATAAAGAATAGGAATTTGAGCACCAACAAGTTTGTGGTTTTATTTAGCAATGGGTGGAAGATAATGTATTAAATCACATCGTCAATGAAACAAATGCTAGTTGCTTGTGGGAAAAACTTGAAACTTTGTATGCTTTAAAAACTGGCAACAACAAGCTATTTTTTGCTCAAGCAAGCCATGCACTTAAGATATAAAGAGCGAAGCTCCATATCAAATCACTTGAATGAATTCCAAGGATATTCTTATCAGTTGTCCAGCATGGGTGTAAATTTTGATGATGAGATTCTTGAGCTTTTGTTGCTTAATACTCTTCCTGATTTATGGGATAATTTTCAAGTATCTCTGAGTAACTCAACTCCTAATGGTGTGGTGGCCATGCAATATGTGAAGAGTGGTGTCCTAAATGAAGAAATGAGGAGAACTCAAGGGGCATCAACATCACAGTCAAAGATTTTGGTTACTGAAAATAGAGGAAGGAGTAAAACCAAGAGTTAAGATCAAAACAGAGGCTTTAGCAAGAGTTAATCCAAGCCAAAGAATAAAAATTTTGAGTGCAATTATTGTGGCGAAAAAGGGGCGCATAAAACAATATTGCTTCAAGTTGAAGAAAGAAAACAAGGGCAATAACAAGCAAGAAAATAAAGGCAATGATAAGGAGAATGACCATGTTGCTGCTGCTACTTCAGATGATCTTCTTGTTGTGTATGGTGAAGATGGGATTAATCTTGCTTGTCATGAGACCAGTTGGGCAGTTGACAGTGGTATTGTTTTTCATGTTACATCAAGGAAGGAGTTTTTCACATCTTACATTCTGGGTAATTTTAGAGTTTTGAAGATGGGTAATGATGGTTTGTTTAAGGCAGTAAGTGCTGGAACTATTTGTTTAGAGACTAGTATTGTCACAAAGCTAATACTTGAGAATGTCAGGCATGTACCAAACATTCAATTACACTTAATCTCAATAGGTAAGCTTGATAATGATGGGTATTCCAACACTTTTTATGTTGGTCAGTGGAAATTGACTAAAGGCTCCATGGTTGTGGCTCATGGGAAGAAGTCTTCTAATTTATATTGGCTACAGGCTTCAATTACTACCAACCTCATAAATGCAGTTGAGAATGATGGCTCTTCGGAGTTATGGCACAGAAAGGTTAAATCACATTAGAGAGAAAGGCCTTAACTATCTAGAAAAGAAGAATATGCTTTCAGGCCTGAAACGTGTAATGCTAGATAGATGTGATCCTTTTTTAGCTAGGAAACAAAGGAGGCTTTCTTTTAAGCATCGTTCCACATCTAGGAAGAATGATTTTCTTGGGATGGTACATTTAGATGTTTGTGGTCCTTTGAAAATCAAAATCATTTTGAGTGCATGTTATTTTGTAACTTTTATTGATAACCACTCAAGGAAACTTTGGGTTTGCACTTTGAAGTCAAAAGATCAAGTACTTGATGTTTTTGTTATTTTTTAACTTTTATTGATGATCACTCAAGGAAAACTTTGGGTTCACACTTTGAAGTCAAAAGATTAAGTACTTGATGTTTTTAAAGAATTTCAAGTTTTTGTTATGGTAACCCACTAGGGTTTTAATAATGTTTTTCAGCAATTTTCTTTGAATATAGGTCATGGTGTTTGCTAGAGATTGCAACGGGTAGGGTATGGGTAGGGTATATCAAAACCCTTACCCATACCTGTAACTCCTACCCTATACCCATATCCTTACCCGTACCCTCCAGGAGAAAAAAATCATACCCTTACCCTTACCCTTACCCACAAGGTATGGATATCTGCAGGGTACCCGCTTACCCGTTGTTCAAATTACTGAATTAAATTTAAATAATAATAATAATTCATGAATCAAAATTTTATGAGATAATCTTCTGTAAGAAAGGAAAGCCTACTTGACTCGGGATAATGTTTAATAATGTTTAAGTTTTTAATTTAATTATGATCCTTAATATAAATCCAAATTTTATTTTTGATAATATTATGCTCTATCAAATATAAATATAAAAATTAAATAAAATTCAAAATAACATATTAAAAGAAAATTTAAAGTATTATTTTTAAAATTAATCACTATGAAAATGGATCTTGGGTAAATTATGGGTAATTGTTTAGCTTAATAATAAATTATATATATATATATATATATGAGGGTACGGGGTATAGGTATGTGTTTTACTTGTACCCTCTTGAACGGGTAAGGGTACAAGTATGGTAGGGGGTATACCCTTGCCCTACCAGTACCCACTTAAATAATAACAGGTAATGCTCTTACTCATACCCTACCCTGTCAAAGAGCATAATGCCCTCCTTTGATCAGGTATGGGTACAGGTATACCCGTCGGGTAGGGTACAAATTACCATCTCTAAGAAGCCACTTTGAGAAAATGATAAGTGCATGTGTATTAGTAATACAAAGTATTTTTTTTCTTACATTGAGCATTACTTTTCTAAGATTTTATCATTCATGCATGTGTATTTGTGTTCTTTTGTGTATTTAGGGTTATGGAGACAAGTATGGAAGAAAAAAAACCAAAAGTAGGTCGTGGATAAATGTTGTTGATGAAATCTTGGAGTGAACAACCGTGAAAACACAAGTTGTGCTCAAAGACATGTGAGTGTGTGCCAACCTCCATTGTGCTCAAGCGAATACAGAGTTTGGAGGGCATAAAGACAATCACACTCATGTGTTTCGACTTGTGCAATGCCAGCAAGATCTTCGATAATGTGATTTTTATTGAAGATGCAACACGATCTACTGCATGGATGTGTGTCCATTCATGTGGCCTCGATAAAGAGTGTTGACTCGGGAATATTCTGGTAAAGCACTATAGTAAATCACTATAGCAGTTACTGTTCATAGCTCACAGAAATTCAATTTCCTGGAAATTCACACTAGCGTGTAGAAATTCCATACACCCGTGTGGATGCCCGATTCCAACCTTATTTAAGCAGCGATTTCAGACGTTTTAAGGAATCTTTTTCTCATCTTTTCCCCAACTGTGGAGGCGCTCACGGTTAGGGTTTGGATAGGCTTTGGCAAGGTTTTTAGAGTGGCTTCAGAAGATAGTTGTTGGGGGAGCTTTCGTCGGCATCGATTCTGCGAGATGTGCCCTAAGCTTGACGAAGGAACCCTTGGAGAAGATGAGGCAACTCTACAAGACCATCGATACGGAACAAGAGGGTGTTTTACTTATGGATTGTATGCTTTTACATTTGATTTCATTATTGATTGTATTTTGCTCCATGGAGAGCTAAACCACTAGTAGGGTGCTTGGACTTGTAAACCCTAGGATGACTTTGTTTCATTGAACTTTTATTATGTTTTCTTTAATTGATGTTTTAATTGAGTTCCAATCTTGAATGCTTGTTGAAGTTATTTTCCCTTAGAGTGACACTAGGGTTGAGAATCTATCTTGGTAATCCTTGTGGATGAGTGACACACCCTGAGGGTTAGACAAAGATAGATTGAAGAGGATTGAGAGGGTGAGTCGAGAAGTAGCGGAACATCCCCTTTCCCTTACGGTGTGATTTATCCTATCTCCGTGTTCCAAGAATTCTTTGCAGTCATAATAGAGTGAAGTGTTAAGAGAGGAACTCTACTGGGGCTTAGTTGCGCAAGCAAAAGAGTGAAGCATTAAAGTAATCATTAGTGCTGGGGCTTAATTGTGATTAGGGGTCTTTCACCACGACCAAAGGGTTAGATCTATATTAGAGAATAGGGTTTTTCACTTGGAATCCCTAGAGCTTTAAGCAACCTTGCATAGTGTGAGGCGTCAAGAGCACTCCTTTCAGCTGGGGCATAGTGTATGGTTAGTCATGGTTGACCTTAGGTTTAGGACCGTATCTTTTAGGATTTTCACGATTCATTAAACATCAACTAGGAGACATAATGATTGGTCCTGCACTTGAAACAATAGTCCTAGGGTGATCAATGTCTGGGTGCCCCACTTTCTATCAATTGACTTTCTTATCATTTTATTGCGTCTTCTTCTTATTCTTTTTATTTCTATTTGTATTGATATCATTAACACCACTTTTGAATCATCTTCATCATAGTTAAATAGCAATTCCTGTGTTTTTGATCACTATTTCCTGTAGATACGATTACCCACTCACTAGGTTACTTTATTACTTCAACAACCCATACACTTGCGGTACACACATGCAAGGGTGTGTCAAAAAAAAGAAAGGGATATTTTGTAAGATATTCTATTCTATTGCCAGTTTCACCAACTCAGTAATCAGATAATCATTTGTAGTCTAATCAAGCTAAGTTTTGATAGGCGTGTTTGTATATCAATGTTCTTCATTCTAAACAGTGGAGATCTGATTTTAACTGTTGGTTTTCTGATTAGAGCCCTAATTTATCTCTCCACAGTCTTTTGTCTCTCTTATATGATAGTTAATCATGTTTTGGCATGATGTGCTAATGAACATATTTGATTGTTGTAGACATTGTTGATTCATAGTGGAGCCTTGCATTTGGACGAGAGAAAGGTCCCATGGTTTTCATCCTTCTTTTTTGAAGGTGTTCTCCTCGTTAAAAACTATTGTGTTGTTTGTGTGATGTTTTGTGATCTCTATTGTGTTTTTTGGGCAAACAATTATTGGTCCTCTTATTCATTCAAGCGGGAAAGGATTTTGTCTCCTCTGTTTCCCTTTCCCAACAATGCTGAAGTTTATCATGCAATGGTTGAAGAACCAAAAGGAATTAGTGTTGATGTTTCTCCTAATACATTTCTCCAAACTTTATTAGAAACAAAAGTTAACTATTGAGTTTGACATCACTAGCATGCCATTAAGCCAAGGACAGACAGCACAGTGGCAGTTGATGTGGATTTCTAGGAGACATGAAGTTACGAGTCCAATTTTGGTCACCTCTACCTGAGAGTTATAAACTAGGTTTGAAGCTTCATTTGGTAATCCATATACATGGATTAATCCTCTCTAATAATTAAAATGTTACACCTGAACCTCTTCTGATAATGAATAAATGCAATTTCTTCTTTTACTAGTATTGATCCTTGCTTTTGTGTTCCATGTAGAGGACATGTCTGACCTATATATATATATATATAGGCCTTCTTAGAGGTACCTATGGTAATATACTTAGCTACTGCCATTTGAAAAATACAGTAAGCTAATTAAACAAAGTGACGTTTTGTCAAGGGCCAGTGTACGTATGTATTATGCAAGTGTTACATATAACAATTGCACATTTCTGTGGATCCCAATGCTTTAATAGATCTTAGCCGCTAGTTATTTAATTACGGTTTAAATCTCTAAATAGTCCCTCTACTTTTTCAAATGTGCCCTATGGGTCCTTATACTTTAAAATTTAACATTTTAGTCCCACTACTGTTTAAATTGAGCTATGTTAGTCATTCTAAACCCTAAATCCTAATCCTAATAGGGACTAACATGGTTCAATTTAATTAGTAGTGGGACTAAATGGTTACAGTTTAAAGTATAGGGACCTAAAGGGCACCTTTGAAAAAGTAGAGGGACTATTCAGAGAATAATTTCATTTAATTATATTTATATTAAAATTTATAAGGAGATTAGATTATTTTCTTTGTCAAATATCAACAACTTTAATATTTATTTTTTGGTCTTATCCTGCCCCATGTGTATGTGATCATCCGCTATCCACATTCACAGACACCAAATTTGGATCTGCTAGGAAACTGAGGACCAGGCATCCCCTTCCCTCTATCAGCCTTATAGTAGTGCTGACGAGGTCGAGAGGATTTCTTTTGCGCAATGATCTATGAAAAGTATCTGGGTGAGTATCTTGATGTTGTTGTGAGTTTCAAGATTTGGTATTTTTCATTCATTCTAGTAATTATAAGGTTCATGAAATTCTAGATATAATAAGTAATAGGGTGTCTAACGTCTGGATGATTACATGATTATTCAAAAACTTGTAAGAATGATAAATTTCAAAGTTTTGTTATTGAAATAGGACAAATCTCTCTTCGATTTCAAGGGTCTTAGACATAGAAAGTTGGAGGAGAGTAAAATAAGAAAGTTGTAGAGTTTGACGTTAGCTAAGCATCTACAAAATTTTAGATTTTATACATCTGCGGTTTATGAAATTTAGCTATATAAGTGTAGTTGTTTCAAATGGTATTTTTATATAGAACTTGAAAATTGACGGGCCTTTTTCATAGTCTTAGAAGTTGAATCTGGCAAAGTGCAAAATAAAAAAACTTGGTTCTTTATGAATTACCTATATGTTTATAAAATATCATGTTATTTGAAGATATATTTGTGGAGATATGTTTGTTAAAATGGATATGTCTGAATTTACTAGTTTGTAGAAATATGTGACCATTCAAATATTGGATGTTGCATTCTAATCATTGTGAAATTTGGATACATCATAGCCCTACATGTCTAGGTTCCTTATAAGTAGAAATTTTGTGATTTCGGAAAAGATAGCCAAAGTTGTGATAGATTCAATCCTCAAGGTTCATGAGGTAATTTTCTTTATATGTCCCATTTAGAGTGGATAATTGCTATTATTCCCTTCGAAGAATCCATATTTGGGAGAGTGACATAATAACTTGATCATTTTGTATATTTGGGAAAGGATAGCCAAAGTTTTGAATATAATTGAATTATTTTATAAAAAAAAATTTAGAATCATATGAATGTTAGTATTTTTGCTCAACTTTTTACTCTGTAAATCTTTAGTCTACAATTCAAATATTTTGCTCGATTTTCAAATATTAAAGTTATATTGACATAGATGCTTTTAGCCTCCAATTAACTATACACTAACTCTATCAGTGGCGGTTATACATTGACCCCATCGACATGAAATTTTGAAATATAGACTATAATTTTGCATTATTCCATTAGTGAAATAATAACGGTTATTGAAATTCTCCATCAAGCACGAGGGTAGACAAATGACTTCTACAAACCCAACTCGGGTCACCGAGTTTAAACAAATGATTTTTGATATTTTGTTTTGGCTATAGTAATTAGGAGGCATATATTTTAATAATTTGATATGTATTATATTTTTAATGTATCAATATGATTGTCAAATAATATGTTTTAATAAACTTTATTCCATGACATTTGTTTAATCCTTTGAATTTGACTTTTTTTTTTTGAAATTTTTTATGAACCCAAAATATTTTTATTGGGATAAATACAGAGGGCGGTGGATAGCTTAGCAATGGTTGTCGAATAAAAGCCAACTATAAACTAGTTGATTTATTACTTTCTATTTCTTTTGCAGACCTTGAATTTTATTATATTTGTCTTGACTAATTTGTGTTTTCAAATCCAACTATTTTGATATTGAAGTATGTTATTTTCAGACAGTATATAATGCATTATGACAGGTTTTGAGGCATTACATGCCTAGGCAATTTTATCCAGTGGGTATGCGGCCGTTTGTTGGTGCACCGTGCAAAGTAGACAAGGTTCGGGGAGTAACACATTCAATGCATGTGCAAGTATTGTAAGTATTGTGTGTATGCGCACATATGTGCGTAGACACCAATAACTTACAACCCATATTCTAGTTTATATTCCATGGAAATTGAGAAGCAAGAAAACAAAGATTGGAAAGTAAGTAGGGATGCCAATGGAGGGGTTTTGGGTAGGGTATTATAGTACCCAGCCCCATACCCGCATTTAAAAAAAGTACCCATACCTATCCTCATACCCTCTGGTAACAACTTTAATTCCCATACCCATAATCTGCTGGGTACTCATATCTCATACCCATCCCCATTACTAGCAGTTTAGTTAAATTATGATTTCTCCTAGCACTTTTTTCTTATGAACTAATAAAATATAAATACCAACATTCATTAATAATATATCAAACAAGGCACAAAATTATAATCATAAACATTCAACTAAATTACTACAGTCAAACATAATAAAACAAAGTATTAAATTAAAACATAATATAATATTTTCATAAAATAGTAAAATATTAAAACAATCCTCAAACACAACCAATTTATTGAGTTGCAAGTCTTGTATTAGCACTGGTCATGGTTTGCCAAGAATTGATAACACCAATACAATTATACAAACTACAACATAACAAGAAAAGTCAGAATTATCTGATTAAAAGTAACCAACAACAAATTTAATTGAATAAATAAACATCGTATTATTTATTACCTCCTTTTACATGTTTCAACCAACTTTGTGCACACATAAGTGCATCGCTCCAAAGTATCCTCATAAGTACCTAACGACCCATATAATGTCAAACTATTCTAAGTGTTATATATATACATATATAATGTACAGGTAAATGAACATACTCATACAATTTTGGGGGTATTTACCCTACTCATCATGAGTATTCTTTGCGGGTACCCATTGGATCCAGTCCGATTGCCATTCCTAAAAGTGAGCATAAGTCTATTGTGTTAGATCTCCGAAGGTATATAACTACTTAATAACCACATTAGACAAAGTAAAAAAATAGTAGATATAATATTTATCCAAATGACTCAAAATGCCACGCATATGATTAATAGTTGTTACTAAAGTTATACTTCGTGCTATACACGGTAAAGATAATATGATTTTTATAATATCATTTGTACTGATGATATAATAGTGATATAATAGTTTTAAATTTTTGGTTAATATGATATTCCCAAAAACCACACAAAAATACTTTAATATATTATAAGATTAAAGAACTTATCTCAAAATTTGAAAAGTTATTTTATTAAATTTGAAAAATAATAATAATAATAAAATTAATTATCATATAACATGAGATAGATTAACTTTAAAAAAAATTAATATTAAAATTTGAATCAGCGTTTAAATAATAAATGATTGGCAAAAAATTAACTATAATATATTATAAAATAAATTAATGTTCTCAAAATCATGACTCATAAAATCATCTAATTTTACAATTTTAACCATGAAAATCATGTCGAATCAGATACAAACTCTGAAATATGAAAAATTAGGTAAATTCGCATGTAAAATCGGTAAAATCAATCCGATTAGGTATAATACCCGAATTGGTCTCTCTACTTTTCTCTCTCTTCCCTTTTGGTCCCTCTACTCAGAAATACGCCCACACTAATCCCTCTACTCTTGAAAAAGAACCAATTTAGTCCCTTTACTCTTAATCTTTTCCCATCTAGTCCCTCTACTCTTGAAAATACAGCCAAATAAGTAGCCTATTTTAGAGTAGAAAGGACTAAATAGAACCATTTTCAAGAGTAGAGGGATTACTTGGGAGCATTTCTGAGTAGAGAGACCAAAAGGGAAGAGAGAGAAAAGTAGAGGGGCCAATTCGGGTATTATACCCATCCGATTATACCGATTTTGAAAACTCACCAAAAATTTGAATCTTTATCCTAGTTTATTATATCACTATCAAGAAAATACATATTCCAAGGCATTTGGATGGTCATGATTATCTTCATGATAAAAGAAACCCTTATCTAATGTTCAAAATAGTTCAAATCCTTGGCTTTCATTAAGAGGGTTGTAGGAGCTCATCTTCCATTGCAAATATTTCTCCCTCTCTCATCTTCTCCCAACTCCCATTTTGAATATTTCTCTCCATCTCCAAGTCAATGTCATAGCTTGCCAGTTGTCTCTCTCATTCTCTAAATATAAATCTTCCAACTGCTATAGGTAGTTATTTATATCTTTTAATTATCTAATTGTGTTTATTTATAGTTGTATTGATTTCTTATTCTTCTTCTTCTTTAGTTTCAGCTTCAATTGTGGATTAACAACCCTTGCACACAAGTTGTTCGACAAAATTTCTCAAAGGAAAAACAAAATTAGAGGTAAGTTTTGAGTAAAAATTTTTAGGGGGTACCAAACTTTGGTCGATTATCAGTTTGGGGTCCAAAGTTTAATTTGAATCAAAAAGGGTACCCAACTTTGATTATCTTTCACCGGTTGGTCACCCTGGCATCTCCGGTCCAAATTTTATGATGTGGCGTCCGGAGCAACCTCGTCAGCAATCTGAATGTTTCTCATGTGTTTCCACATCAGCAGGTCTGGTCGAGTTAGCCCCCCACTCACGTGATGGCATAAACCTTTGGCCACTCGTCGGGCAATCCTCTCTTCAACGGTCGCATCGGCTGCAGCTTCTTTATCACCAACCCACCGAGAAACAAAGGGAGAAGAGGGGTTTTCTGTGAGGAAAAGAGGGTTTCTTAGGGTTTCAGCGACCGACGAGAGGATTTCAACGCACCGACGAGAGGATTTTCTCGGTGAAATTGTTTTCTTAGAGGATTGAAGTGGCAAGAAGATTGTTTCAGTGTAGAGAAAAAGGGTATGTTGGAGGGTTATAGTGCTGAAAAGAGGGTTTCTTTCAGTGTAGAGAGTGAAAAATCGGGTGCTACTAAGGGAGGTGTAGGCAAAATGGCAGTTAACTGGGAAAAATGACAAGAGGGAGAAGATGCACCAGAATACTGTGAGTGCTCTCTTCCAAAGCCCTGATTCCTCATACTTTTCTTTGAAATCCTTTGCTATGAAAATGATGGAAATGTTATTTTTCATCGAAAGTTGATATGAAATATGTCTTTAAATCCCTTTTTTGTTTGCATTGGCATGCTCTGGAAAGGCTCTGCATAACAACATGCTTCTAATTATTGTGTTTCATTCGAGCATGCTTCTAAGTTAATTAAAGTTAATTTTTTAACTTTAATTTTAATCTTCTTTGATATTGTTTACCATCTTCAAAGATTATAAATCAAAGAAAGAAGAGAATGGATTATGATCACAGATCACACTCATAGAGCATGAAAGGACTAAGCTTGATTTGATGTGAAATTATGGAAGTTCAAAGATCAAGAAATGCTCTGCATTATTATTAATGAAATTCACTTTCCAAAAGTTTATCCTCAAAGATGCAATGGCAACAAATCATGCTTCACTTTGATGTTTTAAAACCTGGAATCAGCAGAAATTAATGAGATGCATATATATGTGGTACACAATTTAATCTGAAACTTTTGAAGTATGGGAATTGCTGGCATAATTATCTTTTTTTTTTTCTTTTTCTAGTTTTGCATGGAGCATCTCTGTTGTAGTTTAAAGCCAGATTTCTTGTTTTCTTGTTTGACCAACTTAAAGCACATCTGTTCTGTACAATGTTAGGCATGAGCTTGATTTAACAGAAATTTGAACAGAATTGATTCTTTTCTGTTCTTTTTTTTAATGTACAGAGATTTTGTATGATATTGATCAAGGTGTGTCCATTTTGATGTTACTCATATTTTTTTTATTGATAAAAAATATGTGAAAAAAATTGAGTGATTACAATCAGTTCAATTTAACATAAATATCATGAAATAAAACCATATGAGAGATTTATAAATTTCATTTAATGGCACTAAAGCACTGGATATAGTCAGAACTCTAAAATTAAGTATTTTTTGGGTAAGAGTAGTACTAAGATGGCTAGCTTCTTCAAAATTAGTCTTCATGTTACATCACTCTCATTATATAATGTTGATAGTGAATGAGAAGACACAATGTCATATGAACTTTAACTTAGAGGTCATAATGTCAGATGATATAACTTAAAAGGATGATGGATTTGTTATGATGCAACTTAAGATGATCTATACTATTTGAAGCTTTTGAAATAATATAAAAAAAACAAAAGTAATTTTTTTTTTAATCTTTGTAAATGGAAGAAGGCAGGTAATTTGGAAAAGTTGTTTTGGCTCATTCAGTGCTGTCAATAGACACAGACACATGTGATGCCTTTGAAAATTTGGGTATAATACAAAAGTTATACAGCTCTTCTTGACCTAGTCTTTTTCTCTAACTTTCAAAGAAAAACAGTGCTTCTTCTTCTTCTTCTTCTCTTGTTGGTCCTTATGTTTTCTAAATCTTTTACCATGCTCTCTTTGTAAAAAATGTTTCACTTTTTGGCTATGTTTATACTTTCAAGAGAAACAAAGAGATTATATATATTCCTTATTGTAATTACAATGGCACAGAAACAATGTTTATTGCCAAGTGAACAATAAAACAACATATACCATCAACACTTGCAAACTTGGATTTAAATTCTGTATTGTTTAAATGTTTAAATGTACTTGGTTTTAATTTTTTTTCCTTATAACTAACTTCATATGTGCCTTTTATAAAGCATGCCTATATATGGATTGCTAATATGGTTGAGGTTTTTACCTCCCATTTAAAGTTAATATGAAATTTAAAATATGTTGTTATGCTTCTTTTTTTTCAGTGCCAACTGCAGAATTGTTTTCAATACGTCTACACTATATGGTTGGTGAAATTGAGGGCATAGCAGGGTACATAGATTATTGTTGTGCTGATATGATGTCTAAAATAGAACTCCTTCAAATGGCCAAAGAATTTAACTTAAATGTTCAGGGTTGTAATGTGTGGTGGTTAGATGAAATTGGTGACGATAAGGGGGTGAAGGAGATAAAGTCTGATTTGGATGCACTTAAAATGTCAATGTCTGTCGGGCCTAGAAAGGAAGTATGTGTGTACATTAGACTATCAAGTATTGGATGTGTTTCTGGGATTAATGCTGGAGGTTGTAATGAGGATTTTGTGGAGCCAGAACAAGTAGATGAGGTTGGAGAGGATGTTGACCTAGAAGACATGTTGGTGGGGGGGAAAGGACAAGGTGGACCAATAGATGAGGAAGATAAGTTTGAAGACTCTGATTATAGTCTAGATGGGGACACAGATGTTGAAGATGGGGAAAATACTACAAGGCCTGGGGATAAGGTTGGAATAGAAGAGGAAACTGGACAATTGAATAATGATGATGAAGTAGAATCTGAGTATGCAAACTCATATGAGGTTCAATTATGCTCCTCTACAGACGAGGACAATTTGGTGCCTACAAGAGCTAGATATGCTAAGTTCAATGAGGAAATAGATATGAAGAACCCACAATTTAAAATAGGTATGAAATTCAGGAGTTTTAAACAATTCAAAGAGGCTGTGAGAAACTATGGAATTAGAAATCGTTATGCCTTCAAGTTTAAACCTAATAACAAAAAAAAATGCAAAGCATTCTGTCAAAGTGGCTGCCCTTTCTACCTGTGGGCATCCCCTATGGTGAAGGATAGGAGTACTATACAAATCAAAACTGGAAATTTGGTGCATGAGTGCACAAGAGACATGTTAATCGGCACCTCAACGCAGAATGGATAGCAAGGAACTATTTAGAACAGTTTTGGGTTGATCCATCTTGGAAGATTGCTGGGATCATAAGTGCGGTGAGGACAAATCAAGAAGTTGATATTAGCCGACTTATAGCCTACAGAGCAAAACGCATAGCATTGAGGTAATTTCAACTCTCCTTAATTTTTTTTTATGTAATGTCATAAGATTGCTACTACTGTATAGTGACTACACAATTTTAATTTACTCTTACTTTGTTTTGTAATTCCCTTTGGGATTCCAATACAGGATCATTGATGGTGATGAAGCATCTCAGATGGCCAGGTTGCATGATTACAGGTTGGAGCTATTGAAGACCCATCCTGGGCCCACCATCATTGTAGCCCAAAATGATGATGGTGTGTTTGAAGGCCTGTATGTCTGTCTAGCTCCATTGAGGGCAGGATCCGGAAGCTTATTTCTTTAGATGGATGCTTTTTGAAGGGTACATATGGCAGCCAATTGTTGTGCTCTATTGGGATAGATGCAAATGATTGCATCTATCCCATATGTTGGGCTATGGTAAAGAAGGAGAACAAGGAGAACTGGAAGTGGTTCCTTTAGGTGCTGAAGTTAAATTACATTCATTACTTATATGGTATCAACTAATTCCTTATTTTCCTTATGTACTTATTCTGGTGCAGGTATTGGCTCAAGATTTGTGTATAACTGACAGCAAACAATGGGCATTTATGTCAGATAGACAAAAGGTGAACATAATGTTAATTAATTGAGTTTGTATGCTTGTATATTTATCATTTATTCTTTCACTGATTGTTGTTATCCCATTTGTTTGACACTCTTTCTTTCTATCTGGTTATGGTTGGTGATGTGGCCTATATTAAATGAAATTGGTGAGGATTAGGGTTTAATGCTTGCCATTTATGAATTATTTCCATTTTCTGAACATAGATATTGTGTGCGCCATATCCATACAAACTTCAAAAAAACATTTAAGGGTAAAGCACTCAAGGACCAAGTGTGGGCTTGTGCTAGGGCATCTCATCGTTCTGTATTTAAAAGAGAAATGGAAATTCTTAAAGGAATGTCTGTAGGTTCCTATGATTATATGAAAAAAATTGAGCCTAAACACTGGAGTAAGTCACACTTCCAAAGTCAGTTTAAGTGCGACATTCTCCTTAACAATCTATCTGAATGTTTTAATAGCCTCATCCCAGAAGCTAGAATAAAAGGAGTGATCACCATGAATGAGTTGATTAGGACACAATTGATGAAAAGAATTCAGAGAAGAAGGGATACCATGAAAAAAGTATCTACATTGCATTGCCCTAAAATACTTAAGAAACTTGACAAATTCAAACACCAAAGTTGGTTTTGTACAACAACCTGGTCAGGAGGAGATAAATATCAAGTTGTTGGTCCAGAAGGACAATTTGTGGTTGACAAAAGAACAATGTAGCTGTAGTTGTAGAAGATGGCAATTGAGTGGTGTGCCATGTAGCCATGCCATATCTATTATATACTATAATAAAGAGAAGCCTGAAAAATACTTAGACAGATGTTACCTGGTTAGTACTTACATGAAGACATATAGCCACATCCTATTCCCTACACATGATAGGAATACATGGCCTAAGAGTGGCCAACCACCTATCATCCCACCAGAACCAGTAAATAAAAGAAGGGGCAGGAAGACTTTACTAAGGAGGCAAGAGGATGGTGAAGAAACTAGCTTCAACAAAGGGAAAGTCAGCAGGCAAGGAGGGAAGATGAAATGCAGTGTATGTGGTCAAGTTGGGCACAACAAGAGGTACCACGGAGCTCAGCAGGCAAGGAGGGAAGATGAAATGCAGGTTAGTTCATTTTTTATGTTGATTTTATATGTTCACAAGTACTAATTTCTTTTTTATTTTTAATGCAATATGGCAAGGTGAACAAAGATTTTTCAATTGTGCAAATGCATGGAGAAACATCTGAATTTATCAATGTACAAGTTCATGGGGCAACCACTCCAAGCTCACTTATTGAATTAAGGTTGAGCACAGAGGAGAGCCACAAGAGTGTGCCACCTGCAACAATAAATACATCTTCAGGAGCTAATATAGGGATTGAGCATCCAATGGCACAGGTTGGATAGCTATTTTTTTCTAAAGTTTAGTATTTAATTTTAGTCTTGTAGTTTAGTGCCACTGACTGAAATATGTTTTCTACTTTAACAATGAAGGCCAACATAGATACTTTGCATACAATTAATCTGGAACAACCATCAGGAAAGACTCAACTCAAAATTCCAAAACTGCCGACAAGGGGTGTGAAAAAATTTACAAATACTAGCAACAAGGAGACACATAATGGATCAAATGTGGAACAAAGGAAGGCCAAGGATACTGCTAGAGTAGCAGATGCTAACAAGAGAAGGAGGGTATGGCTGCCACCAGGAAGTGGGACTTGTGCAGGTTAGCTGTGAATGTCCAAGGGTGCTGCTATGAGAATGTTTCATTTTTGTTATTTTGGTTTTTTTATCATCTGTGAATGTTAGCTGTGAACTAGAGAATGTTAGCAAAGATCAGGTGTGAATGTTAACTGTGAATGTCCAAGGGTTTTTTGATCAGCTATGAATGTTAGCTGTGAATGTTGTCCAAGGGTTTTTTGATCAGCTGTGAATGTTAGCAAAGATCACTATTTTTGTGAAGAACCTTGCCAAATTTAATAGAATTGCACATTTTTGTGAAGAACATTGCCAAATTTTGATAACACAATATTCATAATACAGAATTCATAATACCAGATTTTATTCCAATACAGTATTCATAATACAGAATTCATAATACCAGATTTTATTCCAATACAGTAGTAATAATACATAATTCATAATACCAGAATTTATTCCACTACAATATTCATAATACAGAATTCATAATATCTGATTTTATTCCAATCAGTATTCATAATATTGAATTCATAATATCTGATTTTATTCCAATCAGTATTCATAATACAGAATTCAAAATACAGTGTACAAAAAAAACCTAAGAATGTGTATATTGGAAAAACAGATGAAAATTCAAGACTTCTTGGAGGCGATGAATGATTCCTTCAATGAGACCTTCAAATCAGCGATTGACCAGTTCGATGAGATCAAAACACTTGTCAATTGCCAATCAACACACCGGACTTTGATAAATCGCTCAAAGAAAACAATTTCGCGGAGAAAAAACTCTTCTCTGCGCTGAAACCCTCTCGTTGGCGCAATGAAACCCTCTCGTCGGCTAAGAAACCCTAAGAAACCCTTCTTTCTTCACCGAAACCCTCCTTTTCTTCACAGAAAACCCCTCTTTTCCCTTCGTTTCTCGGTGGGTTGGTGGGAAAGAGGCTGCAGCCGATGCGACCGTTGAAGAGAGGATTGCCCGACGCGTGGCCAAGGGTTTATGCCATCACGTGAGTGGGGGGCTGACTCGACCAGACTGCTGATGTGGAAACACATGAGAAACATTCAGATTGCTGATGAGGCTGCTCCGGGTGCCACATCATAAAATTTGGACCGGAGATGCCCGGGTGACCAACCGGTGAAAGACAATCAAAGTTGGGTACCCTTTTTTATTCAAATTAAACTTTGGACCCCAAACTGATAATCGACCAAAGTTTGGTACACCCCTAAAAATTTTACTCGGTAAGTTTTATTTAATGTTTTGATTGAAATTAAGCATTTATTGATCATCTTAATCCAAAATCAAAAGATATGAGAATGAGATTGGCTTTGTATATGAGAATGATTAGTTGGCAGCCTTGCACACTTGTTCTATGTCTACTATGAGAATGAAATTAGCGTTGCAACACTTATATGCTTTGCAATCTCAAATTAATATATAATTCTTAGTTGACCATTAATGTATATTATATATATATATATAGTGATTGTCAGTACAACAAATTTTATTTTTAGTGATAACAAAAGTTATCACTAAAAATAATAATTTTAGTCACAATTAGTAATAGTAGCAAATTTTTGAAGTAGTCACCTCCCGTCACAAATACCTCCGATTCTAATACAACAGTGACCATTTTAGACAAATTGTCATAATTACTCTATGTTTTAGTGACCAATTTCTTGACACTAACAAATTTAATATTTGTGATAAAACGATATTGCTACAATAACCTTATTTATTTATGTCAATTTTGTTGACACAAAAAAATTGTAGTTGTGACTAATAAAGTGGTCACAATAATTTGTTTTGTTGTGTTAATTTTGTCGACACTAGAAAAATGCTAAATTGTGACAAATAAGCTATCACAATAATCTATTTTATTGTGACAATTTTATTGACCCAGAAAAAATACAATAGTAACAAAATGTTTTTTCTCAATAATAATAGTTTCTATTGGTGACCAATACTTTGTCACTAATATTAATTTAAAATATTTTTATGTGTTTATATTGTCACAAATAAAATTATTAATTTAAAAATAATATTGTCACTAAAATAAAAATTATGTTACGCTAATTTCGTCACTAATATAATAAACTATTTGTGATTAATATAAAGTTATATTTTAGATGCTTTTGTCAAGACAAATTTTTACTAGTAAAAATATTGTCACACAAGCAAATAAAGTATTTAATATTATATAAAAAAAATAAATAAATAATTATCATCAAAATAAACAAAATAAAAATTTGAATATATAAAATTGAAAATTTTAATATCCAAAATACAATTATAAAATTATACTTTTAAAAAAAATTATAAAATTATCCTTAATTTGGAGATGAAGTACTCCTTTATGCATTTGAATCTTCTCTTTTGCTTTTCAGCCTCAACTTCTGCTAAAATTTAACTCCTTTGTTGAGACTTTAATGTTATTCCCTTTTCTTGATGCTTATTCTGCACATTTAGTAAAAAAGAATCTAATGAAATAACTTTAAAAATTAAAAAATTCTAATTTAATTACAACTTTCATATCATTATTTCTTCTCAATTGAGACAAGTTTCATGTTGCATTTGGCTTTTATAATTTTCAATAGATAAAAAATCATCCAAAAAAAAATCACATAATTAAAATCTAAATAACATATTTCTATGATGAACCTGAACCTAAGATTCAAAGTATAGAAAAAAAACACTAATAAACAATCATCATTGAAAAAAGTTCAATAAACCTAGCTTCGAATATTAAAATAGATAAAACAAAAAAATAATTATCTCTTTTACATTGCATAAACTAAGCAAAAGAAATTAAGAAAAGAAAAATAAGCAAATCTTGTGGCCATCAATAATATGTACTTTTACATCAAGAGCTAGTGGAGTCACTTTAATCCTCTGAATCAAATGAAACAGAACCATTGCCATCGATCTCCATAGGCACATAATTACTCGAGGCTTCACTCCTTTTATATGTTAAGTTCATTGAGGATATATATCTTTTTAAATTTTAATTGTTAAAAAAAAATTATATTATATAGATTTTGTTTTGTGAGATTTGGTAAATCTCTATTTAATTTTAATTTTTAAAATCGTTCTCTAATACTATAAATCCTAGGCATAATCTAAATTAAAAGCTTGTTTTCTATCCCTTAAAATATCAATTTTGAGGATTGGGTAAACAATAACAACTTGCAAACCAATGAATTTGGAGAATATTATCTTACATCCATTTTTATCTCATATTTTTACAAATATTTTTAAAATTTGAATAGTTTTTTTTTTAAAACGTTTATATATATATATATACACACACATATTGAATTTGATCCTAAAATATGTTAAACATAATTTAGAGTTTTTTGTGACAATATTTATTAAATATTAATAGTTGAATTTTTTTTGTGACTAAAAATGTGATCACAAAAAAATAAAATAAAATAAAATGACCAACGGCAAAAACACTTTCATCACAACAAATGAAAATATTATTTACAACACTATAGGTATATTAATAGTGACAACGTAATTATGAGAGATCCTAAATCATCACAATTATAATAGTTTTAGTAACAAAAAAAAATCATCACAATTAAATGAAACAATAGTGTTAATTAAATATTTTTTTTTATCACAAAAAACTTCATATTTGTGACAAAATGATTGATAGTAACAGAAAAAAATCATAATGTTGTAATTCTTGTAGTACAAGCATAATTTACTTAGTATATTAAAACTAAAGTGGAGAAAGCCATGCCTATATTTTTACTGTTTTTACTATTTTTTTTGTTACTTTTGGTATTTTTATGTGAAAAATAGTTATTTATTTGGTAAATTATTGATGAATATATATTCATGGAATATTCTTCTTCGCATTGTAGATACAGGGGTTACACCAATGCGATGATGATGATTTAGTATTTTGGCATAGATACTTTTAAATGTTTTAATAGGTTAATATTTTGGCTTAATAGAACAAAAGTTTTTAGTATCCAATAGGTTATTTTAAAGTATTTATAAATAATAATTTTGTTTGATCGATAAAATCATATTAAATTTTAATTTTAAACACCTTTAAAATTGTTTATATAATTGCTTAAAAAATATATACATAACCTTTGAGATTGGGTAGGATAAAATAGACTTTTTAATATTTTATTAACAATATAATTTTATAACTATATACTACGTATTTGAATTTTTTTTTGTATCCAAAATTATCGACACAAAAGGTAAGATGTATAATTGTGATGGATACTAGATTGTCACAATTGAAATAGTGACAAAATAATTAGATGTCACAACTAATCCAAAACTATTGTGTCAATTAACTTTTTTAGCATAAAAAACTCAATAACATTTTTAAGAAATTTAATTTTTGTGGTAATATTTAGTGGGTACTAAATGGTTGAATTTATTGTGACAAAAATTATTGTAACAAAAAATATATATTAAGTGACAGAGAACACTTTCGTCACAATAAATAAAAAATTCTAGTGACGATAATATTTCTTATCACAATTACACATCATTTAATTATGACATATACTAAATTGTCACAATTATTACTATCATAGTAACAAAAACATTAGTTATCACAATTAAGCTAAACAATAGTGTCTATTACTTTTTTTGGCACAAAAAAAAACCTAATATTTGTGGCAAAATAACCGGGTGACACAAAAAAGTTGTCACTAAAAATCTTAACTCTTGTACTATGTTTTGAAATTTCTTATATTGGTTTCTAGAATTAATTAATTTGAGTTTTATGTATAGTGAGGGAAGAATCAAGAATATCTACATCTTGTGATGGATCATCTAAGGGAGAGAATTGAAATTTAAATAGGAAAATGCTTTGGGTAATAGGTCGGACATTGGTTGGGAACATGGTATAGATGTGGAAAAAATTTCATGAAAGGTTCAATGCAAGCATTGTCACAAGATCTTTACCGGAGGTATTTAT
Source organism: Dioscorea cayenensis subsp. rotundata (assembly GCF_009730915.1). Classification (NCBI taxonomy): domain Eukaryota; kingdom Viridiplantae; phylum Streptophyta; class Magnoliopsida; order Dioscoreales; family Dioscoreaceae; genus Dioscorea; species Dioscorea cayenensis. Next base: position 10,351,789 of record NC_052479.1, read on the forward strand.
CGTTTTAAACATCATTTGGCAGGTACTTGTAAAGATGTTGACCAATGTTTAACCGTGCTAGAGGATTGGTAGATTCTGAAGAGAAACTGGCTGTGGGTTTCATTTATGAAGAAATGAAGAAGGCAAAAGACAAGATACAAGCAAATTTCAATTATGTTCAAAAGTGGTAAAGCTTTAAAGTTTTTCTTTCCTTTCTTTATTTTTTCCAAATTGAAATGCAAACATAGTCAATTAATTTATTATTATTTATTTTTAATTTCAGCTATGAGCCATTATGGAAAATTATTGATGAAAGATGGGAGTTTCAACTTCATAAACCATTGCATGCCACCGCATATTATTTGAATCCCGCATACTACTATAGTCCTAGTATCAAAAGTGATGATAATATTAAAATTGGGCTATATACGTGCATTGAGAGGATGGTGACAGATCCACTAGAAAGATGCAAGATTGATTTGCAACTTGAATCCTTCAAGGATGCGAAATGTTTATTCGGTATTGAGGCTACAAAAGTTGCAAAAGATAAGAAACCACTAACTAAATGGTGGAACTACTATGGTGATGAATGCCCAAAATTACAAAATTTTGCCATTTGTATACTGAATTTGACATGCATTTCTTTGGGATGTGAGCAAAATTGGAACGCCATTGAAATGATAAGAATTTATTATATTACTAATGATTCATAGTTTCCATATTGTTTCTTTATGTGTTTAATTTATATCAATTGTTAACATTTTCAATTAGGTTTACACAAAACTAAGAAATCGCATGCACCAAAAGAAGATGAATGACTTAGTTTTTGTTATGTACAATTTGAAGTTGAAAGATAAAGTAGCAAAGAGAGATGATGAGCATGACCAAGGTCCATTTGAAGAACTAGATTCTGATGATGAGTGGATTATTGAAGAAAATGATCAATGTTTTTCAAGTCAAAATTGGGTAAATGTGTTTAATAGTCAAAGAAGTGAAGAGAGTAGAGAAGATGGAAGTGATAAAAATGAAGTAGCATTTAATGATATTGACAACCATAATAAAGATGTAACTCCTCGATCTTGAAATATATGACTTTGAGCCTTCTGAATTTGTGAGAGAACTTGCAGGGACTATACAAGACTTAGATTTTGGAAATGATATTGATCTTGGACTTGAAATTGGCGCTAGTGATAATTGCGATGATATCGGTGGTGATGATTGGAGGGTTGTAGTTTGGAGAAAAGTTCAAATGATTTTTTTTTTTTAGTTTTCACTTTTCATTTGTCATTTTGTTTGTTGTTAGTCCATTATGTATTTTTGCTAATGTTGTGAAATTGTTAATGTTGCGAACTTATTAATGTTGTGCACTCTCAAAAGGCTTAATTTATTTATTTATTTTTTTTTGGTGTTAGTCTTACTAATGTTATGTATTTTGATTAGTGATTTAAATTTTATATGCAAATTTCATATCTTTTTTTTTTTGTTTTGCATTGAAAAGTATCTATGTTGTCTATATTTTAGTAGACACAAGGAGGAGAGCATGTACTTTACTCATTCATTTGGCTTTGCAGCTCCATTATATACTGTAAGTATTTGAATTTTATTTTCTTTGATACTGTGCCCTTTGAAGAATTTAAATTTATTAATAACTTTAGGTGTGGCCATTTTACTTATGAAGATCATTTCAAAACTAGTTGTTTTTTAGTTTTATTTTAATATGTATAATTTTAGTTCACAAGTATTTGTGTGTTTATATTAATAGCAATTTTTTAGTAACTAATAAGATCTTACAATTTTACGATTCCATCTTACAATACAATTTTATGGATCTCTAATTGATCCTAGTTAAGAAAGCTATTTTGACAACCTTGTCTACCTCTGTATTTTAAAAAAATAAATAACGGAAAAAAACTTTAATATATATTATCAAATAATATATTATCAGATAAGATAATCCACTCATATTAAAAAAATTTATAAATTAAATCTCTAAGGAAATGTGAGAGAAGAGTCTATCTTTCTCATTAAGGCAATAATTCAATAAATAGATACATGAGTATGTAAGAGTATGTATGAACAGGGAGATACAAGGTATATATACATATACAATATAGACAAAGGTATATGATGCTAACAACAAGCTACTAGCAAGATAATGATGCCGAACAAAATGAAGAGAGACCTCAAGATGCTTCGTGCGCTCATGAAACACAGGATTTGTAGTAATTTTGATGCCACTCTGGTTATCACAATAGATAGGAGTGAGGGCAGATGTGGAGACACCAAAATCCATCAAAATCGGATGCAACCAAAGAACTTCATTAGCATATAACATCCATGAAGAATGAATGGGAGGATTGCACAAGCCTCTTGAGCTTGTGCCTCCACTTCTCAACCTCACCCGGAGGGTTAAGTAGATTAATATCATTAGGAAGCACAATCTTTGGAGAAGCCCTGAGAGCTCTTGAAACCCTAACATTGGCTGAGGTTGAGATCCAAGTGCAAGAGCAGTGGCAGCAAGAGGAACGAAGGTAACAAGGATCGTGGGTTTGAAGGTGATGAATGTACAGATCCGGCGAAGGAAGATAGAACCAGGACGAAAAGACAAATCTCGTGAAAAAGATGAAACTGGCAAAGAATGGACAGATTTGATGAAAAAATATAAATCCGGTAAGAGATGAGATGGCCTGAGTGTTATAAAAAAATCATCAGAAAAAACCCTCTCTGATACCATGTAAGGAAATGTGAGAGAAGAGTCTATTAGGGGTGAGCAAAATCGGGTATCTAATCTGGTTTTTAAAATTGGATCGGGTACCCAGTTTTTAAAATCAGCAAAAACTCGACTGTATCCAACCCGGTTTAAACCGGGTACCAAAAATCAGGTATCTAGTTTAAACCGGATTAGATATCGGATAACCGAATCTGAATTTATGTTTTATTTACTCCATTGATTTGTTTTATATAACAGCATTACATAAAAAAAATATATGAAAAACTTATAACTTAGCATTAAACTCTTATTTTATTCCCCACACAAAAAAAAGTCATAACAAAAATAATAAAGGGTTTTATCAATCTTAGACAAAATCAAATATGATCATTAGTTGCTAAAGAGAAGAGATTTGAATAGAGGCTAGAGTAAAGAGGCGAGGTAATTGCCGTTGGGGATTGGGTGGTAGTGATTTAGAATTTTTTTTTTTTTTACTTTTAACCGCTACAGAATTTAAATTTATTAATATATATATATATATATATATATATATATATATATATATATATATATATATATAAAGTATATAACTCTTTAAGTCATTTGATTGTGCATTTGGATATTTTTTATTTTTAGCACTTAAAAAATTTAAATTTATTAATGTATATATATATAACTCTTAAGAGGTTTAGATGAGGATTTGGATTTTTTTTCCCTCATTTTTACTTTTTAGACCATATAAAATTTAAAATTATTATATATATATATATAATATAATAAAAATTAAAAACCGGATCGAATTTGGATACCCGATTTTTAATTTCTCCCCACCAGGATCCGACCCGGTTTTCATCTAAAAAATTTGGATCGGGTACCCGACCCTTTTTTTCGGATCGAATACCCAAAAAATTTCTGTCAAAAAATCAAACACGGATCCGATCATCGGATCCAAATTTTTTTGCTCACCCCTAGACTCTATCTTTCTCATTAGGGAAACAACCCAATTAATAGATACATGAGTATGTAAGAGTATGTATAAATGGGAAAATACAAGGTACATATACATATACAATATACACAAAGGTATATAACTCGAACAAAATCAATATTGAATAAGATAATTAAAAAATTAATCTTAGTAATATATCATTTACAAATTAGTATACATTAATTTTAATATATTATAAGATAACATAATTTATACTCATATTTTGAACAGTTACTCTAATAAATTATATTATTATAATGTTATATAAATTAAACATGTTTCGACTGGAGAAACTTTCACCATTGCTTGCCACATGTGGCAATTCACTTTCTTACTTTAAAATATATGTATATATATATATATATATTATATACTAATTATGTATATATCATAAATAATCACAATATCAAAAAGAGGAACCGTGGGTTAGCCCACATTTATCTGGAGTTGTGATTGAGAGGCCTTAAGTTCGAATATCTCATATTACAAACTCACATTCGTCAATATATATATCAAAAATATTCAAGGTGTATTTAATTGAAGAAATTTAAAATTTAATGTAGCCAATTCGGGAGTTTTATTAATTCGTATTTATAAACTCCTATTTTCCATTAATGCTCACAAAATAAGATTCTATACGTGTATTTTAATTTGTAAGTTTTTATGAATTTGTTAGTGAATTAATTGAAGGTTAGATTAGCTAGTGAGTTTTATAGCAACTATATATTCTAAATGATTAAATGAGTAATGCTATATCATATAGACTCTCTAAATTCTTTACACAAATGAGTTGGCATTGATGTCACCCTCCTCTATCTCTCCTAATCTCCAATTAAAAAAAAACTATGCCCTAATTCCTCTCATGTCTCTTCACCTTTGGAACCTCGTCGCCCACCACCGCTACCACTACCAAAGCAGACGAACTCTTAATCACAGCACTGATGCCAATTGGTTTGTTTGTGGGCTAATAACAAAATTGACACCAATGATTTTCAAAATTCCAACAATTTTTATTTACAAAACCAAATTTTTTCACAATGAAATCATTAACAAACAGTAAAAAAAACATACATGAAAGAAATTCAAAAACTTACAAAAGGTAATGGAACTATGATTTTTGTGGGGCAACAAGTTTGTTTGCGGGCGATTGGTGACGAGGTTCATCGGAGTTGGTAGTGGCAGCGTTAGCGGGCGATGAGGTTTGGTGGTTCAGAATATGAGGTGACTGCATGAAGACAAAGAGGGATGGGAGAAATTAGGGCATGCGAAGAGTTCGTCAGTGTCGGTGGTGGCAGTGGAGGCAAGCGACGAGGTTCTATGGTGTGGGAAGTGAGGTGGCCGTGCAAAGATGAAGAGCCATAAGACGAATTAGGGCATGTTTTTTTTATTGGTGACTAGGAGAGATAGGAGGGTGATGTGGATGCCAACTGACAACCACGTCATTCGTGTAAAGAATTCGGAGAGTCTGTTAGTATGATATAGCATGACTTTATATAAATAACTTTTTTTAAGACAAATTGGCGAGAAGCACCTTTTTATTTTTATTTTTATTATTTTTTTCATTGCGTTTGGAAGGTTTCAAATTCAAGACCTCTCATACACAAGCAAGGTACGAAACCACTAGGCTATGCCTTGGTTCCTTCTATATAAATAACTTGAAAACTTGAGTTTGTAATCTTATTTTATTTTATTTTTATTAATCAAAAGCTTGTCTTTTTCTTGCACATCACTTGTGGGGTGTGTAAATACTAAATTCTTGAATTTATACATCCAATATAATATATATATACATCAACCTAAATTCACTACAGGAAAATATGCATTTTGCAACGAGCTTTTCCTGGCGGTTTATGTAAAACTACCGCGAATTCTCCATTGATGGCGGTTATCACGCCAGTTTAGTGTAAAACCGCCACTAAATTCAGGCATTTCCCTGCAGTTTGGCTTAAACCGCCGGGAATGTTATGCATTTCATGGGTGTTTGTACACAACCGCCGTTAAGTGCATGCTTTTCGTGGCGGTTTGAACACACCTGCAGTTAACTGCATGCATTTCGCGGCAATTTTAATAAAACGGGTCCAAATGGCAAGTTATGAGAATTTTTTTTATTCTTAATAATTATTATTATTATTATTATTATTTTGCATTGAAAATGGGCTCATTAAATTGAATCAAATTAAGCATATCAATAAACATTAATTAATCCCTTGTTGATTATTTTTTAGTTTAATAACAATCAAAATTAATTTTCTTATTATTTTGTATTGAAAATGGGTTCATTAAATTGAATCAAATTAAGCATATCAATATACATTAATTAATCCATCATTAATTATTAGTCTAATTGCATATTTTCATAGCCACTTTTTTATATAATCTATACATACTATTAAAGTAGATGTATAAAATGCTCTAGGAGCGATTCAAGGAATAATTTTAATATTTTTATTATATTAAATATGGTATTAATAATTAAAAATTTTAATTACATAATAGGCATTAATATTATCATGGGCATTAAATTGGTTTTATATGAGATATTTAATAGGATGATCTAATGTAATGGAAATGAATGGTAATATGATTGGAGAGGGTTTTAAAAAAGATGTTTACATTTTTTTTTTTTTGCATATATTTTTAAAGTGGCATAGATTTCATCATGGCCATTAAATCAGTTTTATATTAAATCCTTCATATTTTTTTTAAAGTTTTTGGTTTCAAAAATATTTAAAAATATTTATTTGGTATTATATTAAATATTAAAAACGCAAAAAAAATATAGGGGACTAATAGATAATATTATTATATTAAATAAAATATCTTAATGAAAACAGATGATAATTTGATTGGAGAGGGTTTCAAGGAAGATTTTTAAACTCTTTTTTAAAGAATTTTTCCGATTGAATTATGAACATATAAGATTTAATGGAATTAACTTATCATGTGCATTAAGTCGGTTTTATATTAAACATTCAATAAGACGTGCTCATGGAAACATATGGCCTTTGGAAATTGAAAATCTTTGCTAAATTTATTTGGAATTATTTGTTTAGAAAAGAATAAATAACATTTATTTGGTATAACATAAAATATGAAAAAAATATTGTGTAATTAATAAAAAATTATAATTAAATGGATAAAAAATTAACGACATTTATTTGGTATTACATTAAATTACAACATAAGCTTTATTTGTTTTTTTAAATTACCAATAGTTTCATATTTATTAAATGATATAGATTGGGTTTATGGGAAGATGAATAGACAATTGTAGAAGAAGATGAAAAATCTAAAATAAATTTAAATTTTTTTATTATATTTAAGCTTTTTATATATATTACTTATAATATTAATAATTGAAAAACTTTAATTACACTTTTTTATTTATGCAATAATTGTCTATAAGACCTTTGAAATTAAAAAATATACAACAGTTGCCATTGTATGAGTTGTTTAATTATATTATTTTAATCTGCTCCTAGAGTGTTTGAAGGAATAAATTTTAATTTTTTATTATATTTAAGTTTTTATCTATATTACTTATGCTATTAATAATTAGAAAAACTTTATTTATGCAATAAATGTCCATAAGACCTTTGAAATCCAAAGTAATCAACAATTTCCATTGAGTTATTTAATTATATTATTTTTTATACTTTGCTTCGAGAGTTTCAAAAAACAAATTTAAATTTTTTTATTATGTTTAAGTTTTAATTATATTACTTATGATATTAATAATTGAAAAAAATTTAATTGCACTTATTTATTTATGCAAAACTCCGATGTGAAGCGGGGAGAATGCCTAGTTATTGTTTATAATTAGAGTTTTTTGATTAAATTTGAAATGGTCCAACTTTATTAATCTTTCGAAATGCATGCATATATATATATATATATTATTTATCAAATAAATTTAATTTATGCTATTATTAATTTACTATACATTTTTATTTTTCTCAAAATAATTTATTTTTAATAATTATTATTAGGTATAGATTGACAATATAAGTAAGATTTTTATGTGGAATTACAAGTAAGATTTTTCATAGAAGAAATAATTTTGGATAAGAAAATTAAGAAATTCAATTTTAAACATTATCTTTATAATAAGTGATTTGTTATTTAATGGAAAAAATGTGAAGAAACCATAAATTATATATATATATATATATATTCTAAATGTTTTTAACACACCGAAACAATAGTTGGATTGAAAGAAAGTTTTTTTTTTAAAAATTATATACTTAGTCCCCGTAGAATGAGCTCCATTTTAAAACACAATACTTAATTATTATATATTAAATTCTAAATATTATGGATATTACATTTTCACTTAATTTGAATTTTAAAATTCTAAATGAATGTTTGTTAAATTTTATTTTAAAAAAAATTTTCTTAATATGAGGTATTTCTGTTAATTAATAAAATAATTTTCTTAATATGAGGTATTTCAATTAATCAATTTTCCTTAATATTAGTTTTTTAAATTTTTTTTAAAAAATTTATATGAGGTATCGTTCACAATCCTTAAACCTCACTTTTTTTAGCAATAAAAAAAATAATAGTGATACTTAAAATTCACTTCTGTTTTAAGTTAAATCTTAATTCTTAATTGGTTAAACCCACTCAAAACCTTAATCCCTAATTAATAAAAAAAATTTAATAAAAAATTATAATGCCTAATTAATTGGTTAAACCCACTCAAAAGCTCCCCCTTTTCTCATCGTCACTCCTCCCCCTTTTCTTTTCTTTCTTTTTTCCATCTCCGCCTAAACCCTCTCATCGCACTCTGATGAAGACCATCACCTGCAGTCTTCATTGCAATCGGAAGCAGACCACCACCTGCCGGAGCAGCTTGTCATCACCAACTGCGAAGACAAGCTGCGAAGAGTTGGAAAGTATCGCAATATACTCCTTCCCTAGCCCAAGAAGCTTCTGGCGTATCTCCTTTGTACGCGCTTATATAGATCTTTGATCTCGTCTTCGTTTATTTCCAAGGTATGGAGTTGTTTCTTTCCTTTGTGATTTCAAGATTGATTCTATGATCCTTATTTTTCTTTTTGCTTATATTCTTTTTTAGTGGTTCAAGTTGAAGGGATTTTGCTATATGATTTTTTTAATATTTTTTTGCCTTTTTTCTTTTGGTGGTTGTTTAAAAGAATAATAGTGTTGATTCCGGTTGGTTAATTGGGTGATTTGAATGAAGTATGACGTACTTTAATTGATAAAGAAATCCGAGATGAGCTTTTTTAATGGAAATTTTATCTAATGATTTGAATGGAGTATTTGCTTAATTTTGCATTTGTGTTTTAATGTGCTTTGATCTATTTACGGTTTCAATTATTTCAAGTATTCATTGAATTTGTAGAATTACATGCTGACCATGCGGTTGTGTTTGCAAGTATTTTAAAAAACCAGTTAGATGCATGATGAGTGCAATGCATATCATGTTTTCTTACCCTCAATTCATGCTTTTACTTGTCTTTTAGCACATCTTGGTATTTATTCGGTGTTATTCTGGGTATGTTTGTTAATGATGCAGGAATTGGAGAGCTCGATTTAACTTGGAGTGAATCAGGTCATTGAATGATAGAATTTGGAAGAAATGCTAAGTGTTCAAGCTCGATACGGGCATAGCACAGTCGTGCTATATCCCCTAAATCTCCCAGCATGGTGCGGACCAAGTGAAGAAACTTGCAGGGGAGTGACACCTGGGCGAACACAATCGAAGCACGGTTGTGTCCCTCCCCCTGAATCCCTCAGGCCAGAATTGCTATTCTTCTCAACGGGGGAAGCACGTGTAGGGGACTCCTAGCACGACCATGCTTCCTTTCACTGAAAATCCGAGGTGAACACTTAATTGATTCACTCAGAAGCGATACATGGAAACACGGTTTAAGTACTATTGTGTTTAGACCGTGTCGAGCTTGAAGATAGCCCTTTTAACTCCAGTTTTTAGGGTTTTGCTCTCATCTTTGTTTGGAGGACTCTGAAGAAGGCAAAGATTAGGCTTCTCCACAAACTCTAATGGGATCAAGGAGGAGTCGGAGGCACAAAAGAAGTGGGGTTGAGCATACGGAGCTCAATAAGGAAGATCACCTTGAGTAAAAGGTAGGCATGCCTTCTTTCTCTTGCTCTTCAATTATGTCTTCCTTTTTGTACCCATCCATGGAGGGCTAGCCGTCCACGGTGCTCTGGGATGTTGAACTATGTGGTTTTCTATGCTTTGACTACTTGATTTTGAATGAATACGGAGTTCTTTGAGTTTCTTGTGTTTAATCTTGTGTTTGCTTATCTTGATGGCTTGAATTGCACAGCTGCCTTGGTAATTTAGTTATCTTGGCATAACTTGGTGTGTTTGAGATCCATAGATGCAACATTGCTTTAGGGCACACACTTGAATCATGGAATGTACTTGGTAATTATTTTAATCAAGTCATCATGTTATAACTCATAGGTATCGTCTCGGGGCATTACTCTCTTGTAGTTAAAAACACAATCCCAATCCCCCGATCTCTACCATCATTCTCTTTCATGAATTAGTTCTTAATTAAATCTTTTATCACTCTTATTTTTTTGACTAAACATCAGAAGATAAATTAATACTTTAAGTCTGGCCCCTGAGGTTCGACAACCCTACCTCTCACGGGGTACCACTATATTACTTGTGTGCGACCCGTGTACTTGCGGAGAACACATCAAGGCATCACAGAGGAGAGGATAAATGCAGCACTGAACAAGTTGGCAACCAAGTGATCTTTTATAACTATGTCGTTTACAATGGCAGCATGATGCAAGTAAGGTAGTCATATTTTGTAGTTACTTTGATCATTCAGTCGATAGAACATCTGATGAAACCTTTATTTGATCATTTTTGCAACCAAATCACAGACATAGACTCGCCTCCTGTGACTCAACAGAAGCAAGAGTTCAACTTTGCAGCTTGGTGAAGGTTTTCCTGGCTTAATTTATGTTTTCTTATCTTAAATTACTACAATTGGATAATTCCTGGATCTTATGCTTTGTTTCTCTTAAATCTTAAGGTTAGTATCTAATCTATTGACAGTGATACTTATCAGGTATAATTATGCTTGCATATATATATAGAGTGAGAGAGATATATATATATATATATAAACAAACACCCTACTTTTGTGGAGGATCTTGAGTAATTTTTACTCCAATTAAGTGTTGATCAGAAGTAGTACCAACTTAGACCACCAATTGTCTTTCCTATAAAGAATTATGACCTAACTTTTAGTTATTTGACTGCTAATTTATTTGATTAATGCAGGCTTTTTGTAGTCTCTAGTGTTATTTTTAGGAGGCTTTGATAAATATTGGCATGTCTTGTTATATTATTATCCATGGACTGAAAAGGATCTCTGTCTATTGGATTGTAATCTAATAATACAATGGGCTTTAATTAGATTAATTTTGTCATGTGTAACAGGAAAAGTTGCTAATGGAAATTCCCACTAAATTTATGAATGAATGACTTATTAATGTTCGTTTGCTTATTATTATTATTATTATTATTATTATTATTATTATTATTATTATTATTATTATTATTTTTAATGTCTTTGACCCACATGTAGGGTAAAATTTAATTGTTGTTCCATACATGCAGTTTTTTCAATGAACCAATAAAATTTTGACATACCAGCCATGAACTTCTTAACTGAAAGATCTATTTGTTTATTTGTTTATTTGTTTGGTGGTTTATATTGCTTATCTATTTCTATTAATTGTTGGACAAGCAGATTATTGAGTTGCTGTGATTTTTTCTGGGTTTTTGTTACTAAAACCTGCTAGGTGTCGTACTTGGTTTTTTTCTCCTTCTTCTTCTTCTTCTTTGTATGAATTGATTGTCTTTTATGCTTGGAGGTTATGTGGGTTCTGTATGTTGTTTTATTGTTGTAAAAAATGGTGATTTGTGGGGTGATTATGCTATTTAAAGATTCACTAGGGCGATTATGCACCTTATGTGCATATAAGTATTGTCAGATTTTTCCTTGAATTAGAGTACTTTCTTTATTATTTCTATTGTTGAACTATGAAAACTAGATCATATTATAGAAGTTGATGTTAATGCTTGATGATTATTGAACTTATGATTAGTGGAAGAAAAGGACTTGCCAGATGGTATCCTACATCATAATGAGTAAAATTTCTTCTTTATTCATGTATTGCTGTCCAAGTGATTTCTCAAGTTTTAAAGGATATTAATGTTCTGTTGGAGGTTTTCTCAATAATATGAGACATAGCATTATAGCTAAAAAAGAGATGACTTCAACAAATTACAAGTAGGACTATTATATTTTTGTATTTGTCAAGAAGGTTGTAGTTTTACTAGAAGACATTGCAAATGAACCATAGGGAAGATGACTTAATTGTATACTCTCACGGCAGAAAAGAAAATAAATCAGTCACAAAGCTTACAGTAACATAAGACTGACAAGATCAAGATTAAAACTTTTCTATTTTGCGTGTTTCAGGAAGAAGTTTCTTTCTATTTCGTGCATTTCAAGAAGCTTGTAGTAGTTTCTAGGGGAAATTGCATATCAAGATCAAGAAGATAATGAATTGAAAACTCCCACACTAATACAAGACTGACAAGATCAAGATCCAAACTTTAGCAAACCAAATCACAAGCTTCATCAATTAAAAAAAAAACGGAATCCTTACCTAGTGAATCCTTAACCAGTGATCCAAACTTTAGCAAACCAAATCACAATCTTCATTACACTACAACAATCTATATCTATAGCTACAAATTCATAGCCACAAAATATATTTTTGTAGCTAAACCATTACAATAGCTATAGACAAATTCATTTGTAGCTATCTATAATTTGCTTAGATTTTTTAGTTACAATGATCATTAATTCATAGCAAATAGATTATTTTTGTTTTGATATCTTGATTTTGTGGCAATAACTAATTTTCTAGCCACTATGTTTTAGCCACAGTAATATACTATAACAAAATAGTTTATTTAGTTACAAATAGTAATTTCTTGTGGCAATAATGATTTTAAAATTTAGAAACTAGCCACATTAAGATAATAGTGGTTATTATCAATATACAACTACAAACATTAAATACATATAGCAAATTGTAATTTTAAAATTTAATTTGTCATGAGTATAGCTTTTGTAGCTTTAGTTGATAATATATATCCTATAGCTAAATATATACATATTAAAGAGCCACAAGAAAAGGTGAGACTGTGGTAAAAGCATGAATGCATGTTACAATTTCAATTGTTATTATAAATCAATTCTTATATTATATCCATTTAATTTAGCAAAAAAATAATTCAACTCCTTTTATATAGAAAAATATGGAAATAATAAATCTAAAATGCTTTATATAATTAATAGACTACATGAAAAATAATAAAAATAAATTAAAATCTTAAAAAAAAATTGCACTCAAAGAGAAAATCCTCATCAAATATATATTATGCAATGAGAATTAATAAAAAAAAACACTAATAATAGGAGAAAATTCTTTCTATGCTCATATTATTCATACCTGCCATCACCCTAAAAGTTTGAAAATATATTATTTTTAAGCTTTCGGAGATTAAAAAAAAACAATCAACATTAGAATCTTTTTTGCGAAAGAAAAAAAAACCAAACACATTTTTCCTAAAATCACTTTAAATAACATTGTTATCAAATACAATATGGTCATAATTAGTTCACCATTCAACACTTAAAAATACATCAAAAGTAGCTGGCCATTAAAAAAAACCAACTTTAAAGCTAAATAAAAATTATTTCTATTTTGATCTCTTCAATAGCTCCAATAAAAAGATGACCGGAGTCTTTCTTCATTTTTTCTAGATAATTATTTTTTCCTAAATTTTTTCGATGGCTTTTTTTTTTAATGATTTTCATTTACTTAATTGATTTAATATATTTTTCTTATTAATAGCATCAAAAATCATTAAAAGAAAGACAAGAGGGCCTACACGTTGCATGAGACTCATTGGTTTAGAGAATGGACAAAAATTGCAAGTAGAATTTGATGATGACCACCAAGTTGTTGGTGATAACTCAATGGATTTTTATTTGGTTTTTAGGACAAACTGTTTCGGAATCGATCATGTAGTCCTTTACAAGTCAAAGAATGGAAAGATATTCACAAATGGTTCCATTGAGCATATGTGGCACATTATATTAGTAAGTTTCATAATACCTTATTATTTTTAATTAATGCGATTATTATTTTTCTTCATACAAAGAACTATATAATTATATTAACTTTTGAATATCTTTTCATTCGTTTATTAATATATGACTTCTTTGTAGGAAAAGTTCAACTTTGAAATACCAAATGGAAGGAAAGAAGCCATTTATGGTCATATGAATGCTTTATATCGAGATTATACACACAAATTGAAGAAACAATATTTTGATTAAAAAACTACTTATCATAATCGTCTAAAAAATAAGCCTAAGCATGTTACTATGAATGATTGGAAGTATTTGGTTAATCTTTGGAGTGATACAACATTTCAGGTTAGTATAATTAATCTAATTACTTGATTTGTAATTTTTTTATACCTATATAGCTTTTATTAAATGAATTTTTTTAAAAATTTTTTTTATAGGAAAGAAGCATGAAGAATAAGAAAAATAGGGAGAAGTGTTCAATGCCTCCATACACTGGAACCAAAAGCTATGCACGACTAAGACACCAAATGGTATGAACAACATTAATAATAAGTTTTTGATTTTTTTTTACTGAGTTGATAGTAAATAAAGTTATGATCCATATACAATTTATTATAATGGTATAGATTTTTCATAGCAATAGTTGAATAATGTTTTAGTACATTGGGTAATCTTATAATATGTCTTTTTATAGGAAAAGAAAAAGGAAAGGTACCTTCTCGTGTTGAACTTTGGATTGAATCTCGAGAAAGAAAGAGAGACCAAGAAATTGATCCTTCTTCACAAAATGTAATTGTGAGTATTATTTTTTATTAAAATTTTCTACTGATATGCTTTTCTATATTTGCTATTTATAGTAAAAAAACTACTTAATTGTTTTCCTATTATAATTATAGGCACAATTTGATCAATTGAAGAAAAACAAGAAGAAGGGCACATTTTCACTTAGATGATGAGGAAATCTTTAAAAGAAGTGCTTGGACCTGATGGTTATGTACTGAGCATATGCGGGTAAAAAGAATAACAGACTATTTTGGTGTTACATCATCAAAGTTCGAACTTATGGAAACAAGTGGAAGCAACTAAAAAGAAGCAAAGCGAGAGCAAGTTGAAATTGCTAAGGGAAGCAGATGCTAGAATAGAGTCAATGGAAAAAGCAGATGGATGAAAAAATAGCAAAAGATGAATAGAAGTTGGGAAGAAAAAATTAAATGCTATTTCATGTCCATGCTCTTTAAATTCAAGAGTGAACATCCAATTTTTACAACTTTTAGATTTTATAAATGTTACTAATATATGTGATAAGACTTCTTTTATAATAACTTTTATATTACGTCCTATTCCATTAATATATGACTTGAATTATGGTTTGGCTATATTTTTATTTAATTCTTTTCGATCAATAATTTGCACCTAATTAGGTTATAGTAACTAATTTCATTGATCCTCCTTTTTATCTTTACAATCTGACAATATTGAAATTTCTAGAAAAGTTTCCACTTATATCAAATAATTTTCTTTATATTTAGATATGAAATTATTGATCATTAACTAAAAATAATATATAATTTGCTACAATATTTAGAAAAATATGTGCTACATAGCTCGTTATTATAGCAAAATATTTTACTATATAGTTACAAATATATTTTACCCGAAACAATTAATTTAATATTTTTCCAACGGAATTTTTCCGTGGGTGAAAATTAATATCACCAACAGATTTTGTGTCAGAATTCCAATGGAAAGGATTTGCCACCTACCAAGACATTAATAATGGAATATTATATTATCACCAACGGAATATTCTGTCGTTGATATATTCCATTGGAAATTCCGTTGGAATTCCGTTGGTGAACATTATTGATTTTTTCTTAAGCCTTAAAATATTGTTTTTAATATATTTGTAATATAATCTTGAATTATTACCAACGAAATTTTTTACTATCACCAACGAATATAGTAATATCACATACTTCGAATTATTGGATTATTACCACGAATTTGGTATTATCACCAAAGCGATTAGCAATACGTAATAACTTCC